>NC_056729.1:56308223-56445723 GCF_019279795.1 Protopterus annectens
GAGTCAGTATAGGAAAATAGAAACACTGGTGTGGGAATAAAACCCAAAGCCTTCTGGTCTTCTAGCACCAAAGGTGAGTGTGCTATCTGTTTGGCCACTGAAACAGACAGATCAGCTTATAGGAAGACTGGTGCCTGTTGTGTGACATGGATGAGAGAGGGTTCATTTGCTGAAGAGTGGTGCTGTGAAGGGAGACATTTCTTTGTCCTGTAAGCCTATAAGTCTGAGAGATCTGACATGTCATGGCAGAATGATGAAAACACACTTCAGAGGAACTTAAGTAAGAGTCAAAGTTTTCTGCTTCTTACTCACCAAGCGTGGCTTACCTCATATTAGGTCTGCAATATATAGTCGATGTATACAATGCCAAATTAAGTCTGCGGGGGGCATGACCAAGCTTACACAGTACTATACCAGGTTCCAAATAGAGAGATGATAAGTCAGCAAACAAGCTTGCACAGTATCATACCAGGGGTTGGAATGGAGAGATGTTAAGTCAGCAAGCAAAAGAGTGTAGTACTGCTGAAATTGAATTCATCCTCTTGGTGAGTACCTTCATGAGATTGACCCTTTTTTTTTTTTACAAAATTTCACCAAGACAACACTGATATATGATATATAGGCTGTATTTATAGAACATACATCATGGACAGAAGTAGGTTAATATATAAAAAAGATAGCTAGGTGCACAAGACCCAGGATAACAAAGTGCCCAATCCTGGTATGTGCACTGGTGCTAGGACTGGAATAAATGACAGTATAGAATCCTCAAGACATGGAAACATTTCTGTAATGGGGCTAGGCCAGGCCCAGGGGGAGGATGGCCCCTTGTTGTAGAAAGAAGTAACAGTCCACAAAAATCACAAAAACTGATAGGTCAGAGCAGAGTCATAAAGACGATAAACTGGACTATTGAGGATAAGAAAGAAATTATGTATTGTTTCTATTAAGCAAGAAATTTCCAGACAGAAGATATAAAAAAGATTAAGAGAGAAATTAGAGGAAGGAAAAATACTTCCACAAGAAAAACTATCAGAAGCTTCAAATAAAACTTTGTCTTCATCAATAGAACAGATTTATAAAAAACATTATATAGACCATGAAACCATGGTCCGTTTGGAAAAAGAAGCAAATGAGGAAGTGGGAAAATATAAAGAACAAAATCTAGAGACTTTTTGAAAGGTATAAAAAAAGAAATATGGACATGGAAAAGAAAGAGAGAACTGATCTAGTACAATATTTATGCAAAGGAGAAAGCCAAACTAATCAACACAAAAAAGGCAGCCCCAAAGATATTTGAAGAGAAATACAGGCAAAGGCATCCGGGTATGAAAAATTTCACAATAAAAAAATAAGATCACAAAGAGGGAATGTAGAACAGAATATTAGTAAAGCAGAAGTTAAAAAAATAGAAGTTGAAGTTTACATAGGTTACATCACAGCATGATGGAACGGGTCCCCAAAGTAAGGAGAAACAGAAGAATCAGGAGACATCTGAAGAAGAAATATGGGCATGGGAAAGAAAGAGATTTGATACTGGTGTAATATTTATGCAAAGGAAAAAGGAAAAACTAATCAAAATAAAAAGAACAGCTCCAAAAATATTTGAAGAGAAATATAGGCAAAGGCATCCAGATATGGGAAATTTTATACAAAAATACAAAAAATAAAAATAAATAAAAATAAGAAAACAATAATAAAAGTAGAAAAGAGGATTAGTAATCGAGAAGTTAAAGAAACAGAAAATGAGGGCATGAATTACCTGTGAAGTGAACTATTTAGTGTAGAAAATTTATCTCAGAAAACATCACAGCATGATAGAGAAATGGATCCCAAATTAAGACGAAATCAGTGAAGTGGGAAACTTCTGATCAGTTGCCAAATAAAGATACTTTGGAACCTTCCATAGGAAACCAGTGTGAACATCTAGCTGGAGTTGCACAGAAAGGAGAGGAACAGGAAACCCTGACAACTCTGATGCAGCCAATCTTGTGGGGTGATAGGCCAGTGAGTTCCCATATGAAAGAGCAATGGATGACAGTGGACGAAACTGAAGGGAATGTGGCACAAGAAGATGTGTAGAACTACCTATAGAATGGCCACAGGAAATGGACAGCAAAGAATATGCCCTCAGTTTAGAGAAAAATGACCTAAGAGAAAAGTTGCTTGATTTAATAGAGATGGACAGACATACTAAGATCAATGAAAGAAACCGATTGCAAAAAGTGAATAACACCCAAAAGTTAAAAGTTTGATAAAACAAATTAACACAGTAATTAGGACTGTCAACAGAAATTCATCCAATATAACAGAAGTAAATAGGATATTTTATTGTACAGCCAAATCAATGACAAAGTCTTGCCTCAAAAATACAGGGTAGTAAGGGAAAAGAAGGGGAGAAACCAAATACCATCAAAGTATCGAATAGAGACAACTATAAAGCAATTAAGACAAGAAGTTTGGGTTCGTGAAGGGCCAATCTTGTCTCCTGAACCTGATTGACTTCTTCAAATCACTCTCCAGAGCCATGGACAAGGGTAAGGTGGTCCACACAGCCTATCTAGACCTTGCCAAGGCCTTTGACACCATCCCCCACTCTGGAATCATAGATAAACTTACTAAGCTGGGCATTAATCCCTACGTCACCCAATGGGTTGCTAACTGGCTTACTGATAGAACCCACACTGTAAAAGTAGACTACTCCATATCCAGCTCCAGACAAATGACAAGTGGAGTACCTCAGGGTTCAGTCCTCTATGAAGTACAGGCCAACACTAAGGGACTCTGGCTAACAAAGTTCGCAGATGACTGCAAACTGGGATCCATTATTGAATCCCCAAATGATGTGGATACTCTACAAAAGGGCCTTACAGAAACAGATGCTTGGTGCCAGAGCCATGGGCTGAAGCTCAATGCCAACAAATGTATAGTTATCCCCTTTGGGAAAAAGCATGAATTACCACATAGGTGGCAGTACACTAAACACCAAAAGTGTGATAAGAGACTTAGGGACACAGGTGGACAGTGGTCTCACCTTCGATAACCACATCGCCACAACAGTCAGGAAATCCTTCTATGTGGCACACCTCATCACTAAGGGCTTTTCATCCAGAAAAAAGAAGGTCATTGTCCCACTGTACTCATCCCTCATTAGACCCATTATAGAATACAACACCCCATTTGGTATGTACCTCTCAAGACATCTGCAACAACTGGAAAGGCCGCAGAAATACTTTACTAAAAGAATCACAGACCTAAAGCAGATGCCCTACGCTGACAGCCTTAAAATACTCCAGCTATACTCTGTCACATATCATCTACTCAGAGGCGATCTCTGCTTAACATACAAGGCCATGTCAAACCCAGAGCTGTTGGACATGCTACACTTAAAGAAATCCCAATCCCTCAGAGCCACATGCTCCAGGGATCTAAACCTTGTCATCACAATAAACAAAACATGCTGGAGGGATAGGTTCCTGACCCAGATACTCCCCAGACTCTGAAATAGATTGCCCATACATGTCAAGCAGAGTGCCTCTTTGGCCTCTTCAAAAGGAACCTTGACGATTGGATGGGAGAAAAGAAATTCATCCCGGGGATCATGTCAGTCACCCTGCTAGATAGGGGTCCAGGGAAGTAAATAGTGTGGGAAGAAATAGCCAGGGAATTGTTATGGCTAGGCTTGTATAGGCCCTAGGGCTGATAGCCTAGTACCAACCTATGAACCTATGAAGTGTCATTGTTAGAAGACTATAGAATAGGGAACAGATCAACAAAAATACTCAGAAAGATTGATATAATAAGAGTAATGCACAGTATCAGAACAGATCAGGATCTGTCATGCACTATTGCAAATAATAAACTATCCCTGGGATTCACGAATGGCCGGTTTCCATGCAGGAACAGTGTAGGAGCTCCTGCATGGAAAATGCCCGCCAAGCGATCCAGGAAAGTACCATTTTCATGTGCACAAGCAGACCTATACTGTTCCTGCATGGAAAGCCATGCGGGATGCAAATCACCTCATTTGCTGGTAAAAAAGATGCAAATGAGGTGATTTTGTGATCCACGAATCTGACTGGACTCCGTGCAGGAACAGTGTCAGAGCAGAAATGTATTCAGTCAATAACTGAATACATTTATGCATCTGAACAAACAGAGGCAGGACAGCAAGTGGAAAGCATGTATTACAGTCATACACACATGCCAATGGCCAAATATAAGGCCATTGGCATTAATAACAGTTTATTTTGTTATAAAATTAAACTTTTTTTTTTTTGGCAGATCATGGCCATTTAAGCTTAGGGCAGTGGCACACAAATGGGATTGCGCCAAAATTTTTTAAAAATGAGAAAAGTCAATTGTAAGATAATTCTGCATTTTGCCATTATAGTCAATGGCATGCAAAATGTGAACAATATCAGAGAGCACTGATTGTCAAGGGGAAAGAGTCCGTCTAAGTGCAGTAACTTAACAACTTACACACTGGGGTATGCAAATGAGGGGAGTTATACTGAATCACAGATTTCCTCAAACTGTCAGCTTGTACCTAACCATGTAGGTGCAGCAATACAACAGTGCAAGTGTAAGAGTTGAATGACTTCATAAGGGGGTGTTTCATGCTTGCTGTAAGCTCACTGGAGCTCTGTGGCCCGTATTTGCCCTTGGCTAAGCACAGCTAAGGAAGGGGGTGTGTCAGATGTGTCTGAGCAGTGTGTACATAGCCTAAACAAGTGTGCGCGCTGCGCACTGGGTTTTAAACAAAAAAAAAAAAAAAAGAGGAAATGGCAGCACTGTTTACGTTTGAGCACTGGGTATGTGTGGCATGCCTCGGGGCTTAAATAGGAAGGAACAGGGAAGGGGAAACAGCAGTAGAAAGGCAGTCAAGAAGAACTAGCATAGCTGGCAGGTGGAATGTATCAGAATCAGCCAATTACACATGCAGCAGCCCAGCACACTAATATAAACTATGCAGACACCCTACAGACTGTTTTTTTCCCACAAACTCTACACCACCAGTGTACACAGACAGGGGATTTTTTAACTGGCAAAACTAACTAAAAATGTTAGCGGCTGCTGCTGCTTTACTCCATCAATATGTGCTAGAGACTGAGGGGGTGAGGAGGAGAATGCTGACAACTGATCCACAGTGAGGAGGAGGAGAAGAGTGTACAGGCCCAGGGTAACCTACCAGGGCCTACATGAGCTGGAGATAGTAGAGCACTGTAGGGTGGACAGGGGCATTCTACAGCAAATCATTGAGCTGTGCCAGCCATGCCTCACACACATAACTAATAGAGGGGGAACCCGTCCCAGTGGATACCAAGTTATGTCTAGGATTTAGAATACTAGCCACAGGTACCTTCCAAAAACCAACTGTGGATATCATGGGGGTCTCACAGGCATCAGCATCCAGGGTACTCCACCAATTTCTGGATGCCATGACACAACATGCCAATGAGTACATATATTTCCCCACCACCCGTGAGGCGCTGACCACACATATGTGTCTCATCCACCACATGGCAGAATACCCTGAGGTAGTTGGTGTTATAGACGGCATGCATATCCACATCAAAGCACCACCCTGTGAGCGGGGCAGGGTCTACATAAACCACAAGGGCTTCCCCTCCATCAACTGTCAGGTCATGTGCAATGCCCAGGGCATTATCATGAATGTGTGTGCTGGCAGCCCTGGAAGCTATCACGATTCCCACATCTGGCATTGCTCACAGCTGTATCAGCCGTTTGCCAGGGAGGACATCCCATATGGTCATCTAGTGGGTGATGCTGGCTATGCAATGGAGCCGTGGCTGATGACATGTATCAAAAATGCACACACACACACGAACAAAAACACCATAATGAGGCACATGCACAAACCAGGTTCATTGTAGAGCATTTGTTTGGGATGCTCAAGTCACGGTTCTGCTGCCTTGGCATATCCTGTGGAGCCTTGCAGTACTCTCCAGCTACATGTACACAGATGTTCATAGTATGTGCCATGTTACACAATATGATTCTGCAGAAACAACTGCAGCAGGAACAGCACAGGGCAGGGCCACACAGCCCTCCACCATTTCCAAGACCAGCATGGGCACAGAAGGACTAGGAGGAGGAACATCCTGAGCCTCCCCTTGTAGGCAGAAGGAGACATGCAGAGCATGCCCAGGATTTGGCAAAGAGGCAGTGCATAGCACACACACTGACACTGTCGGGACCCATGGACTGATACCTCTCTCTGACTCGCACATACAGTGAAAGGGATGCCAAACATGACACTACCTGAGCTTTACCATGTACAGGGAGTGTACTATGTGCATCCAACATAGTCAGCCCTTCCAGCACTGTCCTCAATACTGGCCCAGCAACAAGGTAAGTCACTCCTCCTATCAATTACTGAATGGAATAGTATGTTCTCATACTTGTATGTATGATATGGATACAAGCATGCAAGGGAATTGGGTAGCTGAATGGGATAGCAGCAGACAGCTATATGGGACAACAGGAAATGCATAACAAATACTGGTGTCAACATACTAGGCAGCACTACACAAGGTGACAACCCCCACTGCCGTACATGTGATGGTCCAAAGAACTGTGGGTGTCAATAGGTCACAGACATGGATGTCAATGAGGGTCACATATCCACCACCAGCCTCACCCAGCAGGGCAGGCGTAGATGACCAAGAAGAAAGGCTGGGCTAAGGCCCGCACATGATGGCAATGGTGAACAGCCCCCCACCAGACCTACACAGACATACTACAACAGGTCTAGCAGTTGCATTCCAGTTCTGAAGGGTAAGAAGTCTGAAACTGAAATATATGCCATTATGATCTAACATGTGTACTCTACTGATATGTCTCCTGTCTGCATGATAGGTCACAATACAATATGAAATGGAAGCCAACAGAGTCATCAAAATACCAGTACATCATTTCAAATGTAAAAATCTGCAGGTGTGCACCCCCCCCCCCAATCCCATGTAGAAATGCAGTAACAGATGGCCTGACGCACACTCAAATGGCCTACAGTTCTCTGGCAAAGGCCCATGCCTCACCCATAGTACCAATGTACAGAATGTCAGGGGGTCTCAACTAACGACCTAATACATTAAACAGAAAACAAATGCAAGGCCATGTTGACAAATGCCAGTAGCATGCCTCCCCATGTTCTACTGCAAGGACTGTGAATCAGGCCATAAATACTACTGGGATAAAGGCCCAACTATAGGGATACCTCTGAGATATTGCTTACATAATGTTAGGAGGAGGAGTGAATAACAGAGGGGGGGTGTAAAAACATGGATGTCATAGAGTGTGTGAAGTCTGAAACTCTAATGTTTGCCCATATTACTCCTGACTGCAAACCCATGAATGAATAGCCACAAAACCACTTGTAAACCACAATGTGAAGGTAAACTGACCAGATATGACTCCTGTCTCTAGATAACCTGGGTGTATCTGTACAGCTGAGAGGTATGGCCCTAGCAGGATATGGCCATTCCATAAAGTTGAGAAAAGCACAAGGAGGGGACCCCCAGCCAGCATACTAACAAGGTGCTACACCATTTACACAGAACCAGCAGTCTATTGTCTGTAGCTACCCCTCCACAATGGCAGTTGTGTGCCAGAATGTGTAGTCTATATGCCTCAGATTATTGGTCTCAGCTTCATTCATCTTGTATTTCCCAGTAAATAACTGTGAGCAAACAATGCTAACTGTCAGTAGTTGATGACATGACACATCACAGTGTAAAACAGTACATATGTCAAAAGATCTATGCTACAACCAAACATGTTGCACAAGCAGCACAGGCAGCAATAGTTACAGTATCCCTACATGTTAAGCCCATTGTGTCTCCATATTGGCAACCTATCTACAGATATCCTGCAGAAACAGTTTGCTAGGTGTAGCTGTAGCACACAAAACCCTGAACTGGAGTCCAGCCCTCCCTGGAATGGATGTACACACTCAATATAGAAGGTCATACTGGGCATGCTCCTACACTTAGAGAAATGAAGACCATGTCTTACAACACAGTGGACTACAGATATCAGTTATTCGCAGCTGTCTGTGCACACACACCAAACTGTATACCATTGATACTTCACACACACACACACACACACACACACACACACACACACACACACATGATAGGAATACACACACAGATCTAAGACCAATATAATATGTCAAACATACACACACAGAGACGTGGGGAAGAGAAAGACAGACAGCGACATGGACAATCCCATTATGAGGCCTGTCCCACCCACTACATATCCCATTGGCCTATATCACATGATGTGCTGATGTCATTCACTGTAGAAATACCTTTTTTTAGCCCTCAGCCCTATAGTGCCAGTGGTGCTAGTGATAACTGTGTAACACTACAGTACAAATAGGTATCCATGTAGCAGTTGTAATCTCAGTCCTGTCAAATGTAAAGTTGTGTGTGAGTGTATGTGCATAATTTTAGATGAATGTGGTTGAGGCCATTCACACTCACTAAACCCCCCTTACCTCTCCCTCAGCTCTGCTGCTGTCACTCACCTTCAAAGATACCTTTGGACAGCTCTTCAGCATATAATCTCTGTGGTGCTTATGATAACTGCGTGATACTATAGTATAGCAAACTTGTTAGGTAGGAGTTGCAATTGTGATCCTGGCAACTGTGTAAATGTGAGTGTTTATGTGAGAGAGTGTATGTATCCTTGTAGAGACTTAATTTTGTGGTCATTCACACTTACAATACTTCCCTTACCCCTCTTTCAGCACTGTTGCTGATGTCACTCACCTTCAAAGATACCTTTGCATAGCTCGCCAACATGTAAGCTCCATGGCATGTGTGATAAATGCGGAACAATGTAGTACCAATAACTACATAGGTATGGGTTTGAATCTCATCCCTGGCAAGTGTTTGTATGTGTACATATGTATGTCCATACATCAAAGATTTTGGCCCCATTTACACCCAGCACACATCTCAGTGCCTGACTTTAGCAGTCCTGCAGATATCATCCACTTTAGAAGTACCTGTTGGCAACCCTAAACCATGTAAGGTCAGTGCTGCATGATGTACCATAATGGTCCAAAAAGATAGTTAGATAGAGGTTTGAACCTCACCCCTGGCAAATGTAAATGTGTGTGTAGGGTAAAATATTTTTTGGAATCTCTCACCCACTACACAACCCAATGCTAGTATTTACAAGTGCTGGTGATGTTCCTCACCTTAGAAGTATCTTGGGACAACATCCATCCTATAAGCTCTGTGGCACGTGGGATAAATGCGGTACACTGTAGTAGCAATACATAGCTAGGTAGGGGTTTGAAACTCAGTGCTGGCAAGTGTGTGTGTGTGTGTGTGTGTGTGTGTGTGTGTGTGTGTGTGTTGTCAGTGTCCTGTGTGGGGGTCGGTGTGATTGTGTAATAACAGGATCCATTGGGGGGGTGGGTTTTGCTAAATTATTATGTTGAGGACCTAGTATATGTCACAATGTCCACATTACAAGGCCAACAGTTGTCAAACACTGGAGAGGTTGATGTAGACAATCCACAGCCCTAAATATCTAGTGCCATGTGCAATGACTACGTGATAGTATGGATCAGTGTACAATATAGGCAATCCTTCTATTACTCAGAGACCACTCTCCAACCACGTAGCATACACAAACACACTTGGCTAGGCAACAACCACTATATCAGTAGTTCCCCTGCATATTGCCCGACAGATAGTACCCACGGTGTGATTGCAGTGGACTACATGTCTGTTGACCACAACAGTGCCACTGAAATCAGAAAGTACTTTGATGTGTTACATCTCCTGACTGAGCGTATGTTATCCAGCAAGTAAAAGGACATGGCACCCTGTTCCATCCCCTCAGTAGCCCAGTCAATGTGTACAGTGGCCCTTGTGCCATGTTCTCCACTGGACATGTGCAACAACTCTAGAGTCTGCAAACATACCCCACAAAGGGAATACCATGCCTTATACACATGCCTGTATGGACAGACACCACTAACTCCACTGAATACATGTATCATACTGACAATGTAGGTGCAATCACTACCTCAGTTACATAGTCAGTTCTCACCAAATGAGGTCAGGAATGCTACAGCAGAACATGCCAATCTGTCCACACAACATCCCAGTGTGTTTGGTTGATGAATATCCCCTGTGGCTGTGGTTATTAGCAATTGGACCTGTGTCCAAACCAGAATATGCACCATTCTCCATTCTACAATAGATGTTGTATATCAACATGTACCTATGTACAACCCTCAGCCCTATAATCTGTGAGGCATATGCAATCACTGAGTTACAGACCAGGGATTACCGTGCACATACTGTACCCTGCCTATGACATGGTGGATGTGTCACCACACTGCCATACCCTGTGGCCTTTCTGCAGGGCCACATCCTGGTGACACACAGATACCTAGAACGGAAATGGGATACAGCATGTGAGAACATATTTACTCAGCACTTCACTTGTGGGTGGAGAGAGGGGTAAAACTGGCACTGAATGTGTTGCCAAGACTGTGGCCAATATCTGTTGTCTCAGGATAGGTATTAGCTTTGTGCAGTAATTTGCAGCATTTGTGTTTAATGCTGTGGAGGTTGCTGATGTAACTATCAAAGGCTGTTTTGACTATTGGCAGTGTCTACTGCATCTCTGCTGCCATAGATGCCTGTTGGGGATTCCATGAGTGATCCAAAGGTGTGTTTGAGGCTAATAAGGGAGTTCAACAGTCATGGGAGACCACCTTTCCCTGCAACAGTGTCCTCCTTCTGATGTACACTTTTGTAATGGCAGGGGACCATCACATTGTCTCCCAGTGTTTGGAGGACAGTGTCTGCATTCTGTTGGCTCTGGCTAGTACAATGCATTCATGTACCTGTTTGTACAGTGCCTATGTGTATGATTCCACAGTCATGCAGCTATTTCCCATTGCCATGGGTGCAGTGACGACATCCACCCTTGTTTTCATGGCTGTAAAGTCAGCTTTGAAAAAGTTTTGCCAGGTGGTTTTCTTTGTGGGGGTATGGCTGACATGTTGAGTTCCATGTTGATTACAGACTGTGTGAATCTCACCATGCAGGGATTTACATCTGGGGAAGAGCAGCAGTCCCATATTTAAGTGGTCAGCTATTATAGTGGTAATAACATTAGGAACACTGCATAATAAGGCACCATGGGGGTGGCAAGACACTTAGCCAGTACCTGCCAACCCAGCAGTAACAGATGTAGGACATCCATGGCAAGTCATTATGTTCTGTCAATCATGCCATCCCAAGCAGAGAGGTTCTAGATCCACTGAGAATGACACGTAACATGTAAGCCAATGTTGCAGTCAACCATCTATTGATAGTACTGCAGCATCATTCTGGATAACAGATGTACACTGCCCAGGGCTACTGTCACACCTGCCTGGACCGCATAATCAGAGAGTTCAACCATGTCTCCTGTCATGTAGTCCAGGGAGGTGTTTCCCAAGTCATTCACACCCACATGGATACGGAGTGATAACCATAGTTGTTGTGGAGTGGCATGACTGGCTGTGTCTTGTGTTAGATGCTGGCATGTTATTGATATTTTGTTGTTACCTGCTCCATATTCAACTTAGTAAGTGGGATGTGTGTGCCTCAGTATTGAGTTAAACATGATCACTGTATTGTGTAAGGTGGTTAGCCTTAGGGGCTTAAGTTGGGGGCACACTGTGTAGGTTAAATATGTATCCCTTGGCATGTGCCATGTCATGGTGTCTGAGTGGGTGCCTGCCTTGCTGGTCTGTGCTGTTTGTGTAGCTGTCCATTGAGTGCCTCTGGGAAGGTGGGTGTGTGGCTTTTCACTGCATGTCATGGCTGTCAAAGTGGGTGTCATGGTGAGCTACGTGTTCCGCATGGTGTGGTGCAGGTGTTGATCTTATCCTCTTGACTTGCTAGTCCAGTCTTTGCTGGAGAGTGCATATGTCTACATTGGGTGATATATGGGTAATCCTCACAGGCTGAGTGTTTGGAGTTTAGAAGGGAGGGTTGTCTGTGTACATGCAGCAGCTGCAAAAGTGCCTCAGAATGGACAAGTGCACCAGGTTAATGGGTGAAAGCACAGATAACCACCCTTCAAACATGCCAGGAGGGGTGGACATAACTAGCAAGTACTGGGGCAACATTCATGTTGAACGAATACTGCTGACAGCTCACAGTTGTGCCACACTTCTTGATACAATAACCTGGTGAAGTGCCAAGCCATAATGCTAGTTGAAGTGCAAGACAGAAGGAACTAGCATGATGTACGGGTGGTACAGAAGGCAGACTGTCTGCCACCTGTAATACTTTATCATAGCTGTTCAGTTATCAGCAGCTTTGGCCATGTGAAAGTTCAGTAAGCTCTGTAGCACATGTGGTAACTGTGTAACTTTATAGTAGACATTCTTAGATAGGCAGGAGTTATAATTCCTGTATTGGTAAGTGTGTTTATGTATGTGTGTGTGAATCATGTACTGTCTGGCTCATACCATTTAATCCCAGTACTGGTAAGTGTGCGTGTGCATGTGTGTGTGTGTGTGTGTGTGTGTGTGTGTGTGTGTGTGTGTGTGTGTGTGTGTGTGTGTGTGTGTGTGTGTGTGTGTGAACCATGTACTGCCTGGCTCATACCATTTTTGACCTGTGTACTATCCTTTACACTTCCCTTCACTCCAGTTTAGTAGGCCTGTTGATGTCATCCACCTTAGAAGTACATTTGGAAGAGGTGGAAATGTATAATCTCTGTGGTGTGTCTGATAACTGTGTAGCACTATAGTTGCAATACCTAGATAGGCAGAAGTTCTAATCCCAATGTTGGCAAGTATGTGTGTGTGAATCATGTACTGTCTGGCACCTACCATTTTTGACCTGTATACTACCCTTTACACTTCCCTTCACTCCAATTTAGTAGACCTTTGATGTCATCCACCTTAGAAGTACCTTTGGAAAAGGGTGAAACGTTTAATCTCTGTGGCACATCTGATAACTTTGTAACACTAAAGTAGGAATACCTAGATAGGCAGGAGTTCTAATTCTAATGCTAGAAACTGTTTGTGTGTGTGAGAATCATATCATGTGTTAGTTATACCATTTTGATGTGTATACCATACAGGGCTGGTGACCACCTCCCACTGCCATTACTTTATATAGTGTGGTAACAGCATCTGCCTCACATTCAGCAGGTTAAACCATTGTACAGTCCATATGTTTGAAACCTATACATGTTCAGAAGTGGTCTGTGTGCCTTAACAATCAAACTGTTTTCATCCTTGCTGCTGACTCCTTAACTGCGTTCCCTCAGCTTGCTCTCTATCAAACAAATTTGTCTTTTTCATCTCCATACTGATAGCGTACTGTTAAAAGTCCTGCATGCTGCATTAAACAGTTGCAACAAAACTCGCTCATCACACAGCTCTGTTCTCTTACCTTGCAGTGTCTCCTTATCTGCAAACTATCAGCCAAGTTTGTCTTTTTCACCTCTAGACTGACAGCGTACTGTTAAAAGTCCTACATGCTGCATTAAACAGTTGCAACGAAACTCGTTCATCACACAGCTCTGTTCTCTTACCTTGCAGTGTCTCCTTATCTGCAAAGTATGTTGGCTTAATTTTTACATTTTACAGTATGCTTATTAAAGGCATTATCTACTGCACTCTCTAGCAAGTTGGTATGCTGTAAAGTAAATTGGCAGCAAGGACCCCCCCCCATTTCTTAATAGACTGCCTGTTAGTTTCAAAAAACTTATGTCTATTACATGTTGGACTCAGCCTGTGTTAAGATATTTCTTACACAGCCTGTTTTAAGTTATTTCTTACCTGTTGCTAGTTCTACACAACAAAACCTCTTATTCTTACTATGAACAGTACATGGCCTTATTCTGTTAGACATTTTAGTGATTGTGTTTGACTATGGGCTTGTCTCAACCTACTCTGTTTGCCCTCACTTTGCTCGGGCTCACTTCACTCCCTTCCCACCCCCATTCCCTCCCACCCCATATAATTTCCTTTATAGCTAACTACTTTGCACCTCCCACAACAAACACCCTCCCCCTCTTGTCTTTCTCTCCATAATAGACTATACCTCAACCCACTTGCTGCTACAACAAAATATTCTAACTTCATTCCCCCTTACTGGTACTAGCTAATATACACTATTAGCCACTATCTAATAGATCAAAAAACTGTACTCCTGTGCATTTTATTAACTAAAAACACCCTACAAAATGTACTTCTCCAAGAGTAAAAATATATGCATTTCTAACTAAATCCATTCTATTACTGCCTATCCTACTCCTCCTTCTTATACTCACATCACTTAACATCCACTTACACCCCAAACATATCTCCCCTACAAACCCAAATTGCTGTAGCCATATAAATAATTACCAAACCTTCAACATTTTTCCATTTATCTTCTCATTAAATACTCCCTTACCAAAAATACACTTACCTAACATCAAACTCCCCCCTAACAAACACAAAACCAAATACTACACCCCCATTGCAGATATGCTCAAACTCATCTACCTTCACAAAAACATTCTCTTAGCTCGAGACATCCATCCCAACCCAGGTCCAACACACTCCACTGCTAGCCATCCTAACCCCAAAGTCAATAATCTCTCAAACAAGCATCTATCCTTCTATTCAATAAACACTAGGAGTATTCTGAACAAAGTAAGTGAACTAGATGCCTGGATCTCAGACTATACTCCTTATATCCTTGTTCTGACTGAAACCTGGTTGAAATCCCAACACCAAGACATAGAGATCTTATCCTCTGACTATAGCATACACCATCTAGATCTACCAAAACGGAAAGGTGGAGGCATTGCTATCCTACACTCTAACCACCTCACCATTTCTAACTCTATTTTTACATCCCAAGCCTTCACCCCAGCTGAAATTTTATCTGTAAACCTAAATATTAATAGCCATTCCACTATCACCATTGTAGCAATTTACATTCCACCAGGTGATAATATCCCCTACTGGAAAATATGCTTGTTCATATCTCCCAACACATCCCAAATGAAGCTATCATTCTTGGGGATGTCAACATTAAGTGGCTATCTCTCTCCTCTCAAAACTCATCACAACACCTTAATCTCTACGGCTTTTCTCAACTCATCTCTGATCCCACTTATTTCAATAACTCCCATACAGCCTTGTCTCTCCTTGTCTGGATTCTTGTCTTTCACCCTTCCAAATGCCATAACCCTGAAACTCTACCAAAATTGCTAAGTGATCACTGTCCAGTAAAAATATTAAGATACACATCCCATCAAGCTAAACCTCAAAGGTTTATCAAACACCGACAACTAACAAACTTTAATACTGAAACTCTCAAATCTTTACTATCAAAAGTGAACTGGAATCCCTTAAAACTACTCCCTTTGGATGAAGTTGTCCACTTTTTTAACTTCACTTTCCTTAGTATTTAAAATTCTGTGGCACCCCTTAGAACAGTCTGCATAAAGTCTAACATAGCCCCATGGCTGACTGTAAACACACATGCACTACTAAAAAAAAGACAGAGCATGGAAAATTTGGACTAAAACTAAACATCAACCAGACCTCCAGAAATATAAAGAACTTAGAAATCTTGCCAAAAGTCACATAAATAAAGATAAGAAAAACTTCTATAATAATCCATCTTTCACCTTTAAATCCAACCCTAAAAAGTTCTGGCACTCTGTAAATCAAATACTACATCCAGGTACGCAAGCCTCCCCTAACCCTCATCTGACAAAACAAATCAGGAAACTGCCTCCATATTTAATAACTACTTTATAGACTCAATATCCAAATTACTAAATCAAGACACAAACCATCCCACCAGCAGTAATAGACCTAATAGCTCAAACCCTTCCATCAGTAGTAACCTTACCACTACCTTCTCCCTCAAACCTGTCTCCACTAACTATATTAAAACTGTACTATCTAAATTAAAACCTTGCTCCACATCCGTAGAAAACATTGCCCCAAAATTCCTTCAGGCTGCTTGTGATGTTCTTGCTTTCCCAGTTTCTATTTTAATAAACTGCTCTATTACGCTCTGTTTCTTGGTAGTAGCCTGACTGAATTGTAACTGTTATTCTAAGCCTTTTGGTTTAAGCACTTGGGCTTCAAACCAGTTGTTTTACATTAAGAAGGTTTGTGAACTGCATTGTTGTGGCAGGACAGGTAGCTTACATCCTTCTAAGTAGGGAATTGCTGATTGAAGGCTCAGTGTCTGTTATTCTAAAAGCGCATTAGTTCTGGTTTAAGTACTTGGGCTTCAGGTCAGTTATTTTACATTAAGAATGTTTGTAGTCTGCACTCTTGTGGGAGGAGAGGCTAGATTCTGCCCTTCTGAGCTGGGAATTTCTGGTTAAAGGCTAATTGTGCCTGCTTATTTGATCTGTTTCTTTCTGAAATCTGTGCGCCTTGTTTGCTGTAGCCCAGAAGTTAGTAGTTTATTGGCCATTTTGGGCTAATTTCTATCTCTTTTATTTTCCTGCTATAAAAACTGCATATGCACAGTTTTGAGTGCTGGGGCAGTGATGGTTAGCTAGGGTTAAACTATTCCCGGCTCCACAAAGTCTCCTCTTCAATTTTTCCCTTGGAACTAGACAAACTTTCAACTTAAGCACTCAAACCATTCATTTCACAGCCCAGCACTTGCTCAAAACTCATAGCAAGCACTAATTAACCCTAGGACTAGATCCCCTATACTGTCCAGAAGGACAATGCTCTCTATTCATTCCTACTAGCTAATCAGTAAAACAGCTCACTTTACCTATTCAGGCATGCCCAAAGGGCAGTTTCAGGTGTACTCTACAGTACAACGGGTGAATCTGGGCATTTTGAGATAATGTTACAACTGCCTCATGTACACAGACAACCCTCTCCTCCTACCACCAAACACTAATATATGTGAGAGATGCAATTATACAGCCAAACTAGAGGCAAAGCTCTCGAAACCCAAGATTGGAACTGACAGTCAAGAGGAGAAGAAAAATACTTGCAACACACCACCAGTCTCACATAGACTTAGTAAACCAACACTGGCAAATAACACACATAAATACATGAAAACATACTCTGAGGCTCTAAATAAAAATCTGCAAAAGCAATAGACACCTCCAAAGCAGACATCCAAGCAACCTCCACACCCCATCACAAACCATGAAACACATACTTCACATAATCAGTGTGCCACGCAATCACAGCCCTTAAGGCAAAATAACATACCCAACACACTAGTAATAGGTGACTCTATAGTCAGGCACACTGATGTCCCATTAACTAGGCTGGACAAGGAGAGGGTTACAGTTAGCTGCCTTTCGGGTGCCAGGATCCGCCACATAACACAAGCACTCAGGTCACTCCGGAACAAGTACAAACACGACTCTGTCATTGTCCATGTAGTTGTGAATGACCTGAGACATACCTCCCTGGACTACATGAAAAGAGACATAGAAAAGCTCTCTCATCACATAGCCCAAGCCTGTATGACCATGACCCAGAGTAGCATCCTGCCCTCACCAAGAATGATGCTACAGTATAAAGAAAAAATTATCAATTTCAACAATTGGCTAAGTTTCTGGTGTCATTCAAAGGGGATCCAGTATCTGTCCACCTGGAATGACATGCTCGATAAGCCACATTGCTTCACAAGAGATGGCTTGCACCTGTTACCCTTAGGCTTTTGAATACTGGCCAAGGCTCTTGCCGCCACCATAGTGCCTTTTTAGGCAAGGCTCAAATGACAAACCCACCACCATAAATAGCACAAGTAACCAAAACCTGTGGGTAATGCTACTCAACGCCAGAAGTCTAAACCTCAAAATGCATGCACTCGAGGCACTCCTCAGTATGGAGAACATTGATATCTGTGCAGTAACAGAAACCTGGTTTAAGGCTCCAGAGAGCACCCCAGCACTACCATGCTATAACTCGTACCATACTTTTCAGCCACAGAACCCGGACCGAAACACAAAAGGTGGGGGTGTATCCATATTCATCAAGGGTACCCACACAGGTTAGTGGAACAGCACAATGCCTCGGAGATCATCCATGTGCAACTAACAATGGGCAAAACTGCAATTCAAATTGTAGCTTGCTAAACATCACCCACCATGACCCAGGACTCCCATTCAGTGTTTCTGGAGACACTGGAAAATATGAAGGTCCTACCAAACACCCTAATATTGAGTGATTTCAATTACCCAAACATTAACTGGGAGAACTACTCAAGTACTAACTTCCTTGCCCAACGCTTCCTAGAATTTATAAACTCAAATGCCCTGGATCAACTGGTTAACACCCCCACCAGAGGTGACAACATATTGGACCTGGTCATCACCAACATGGGTGACTGGTGTTCAACACCGGAAGTCAAACCCTTGCTGGTTAGAAGCTACCACAGACTAATCACTCTGGATATCCACATACCGCCCCCATCCCCAGTCAAGGAAACCACCATGAAAAACTTTTCAAAAGCATACGTCACGTTACTTAAGACTGAGGTGGAAAAGTTCACAGCCCCCATGCTAAAGGACAACACTGTCCAAGCTGTTGAATCCCATACAAAGGCACTCTATGAGCACCTGCAAGAATGCATGGATTGTGCTATCCCAAGCAAAACCAAGACTCACTCCTCCAAGATACGGAAACCAGTCTGGTGGACCCCTGCCATAAACAAGCTGTACAATAGTAGGAGGAAACTAGGGCAGAAAATAGTAAAATCCCAAGAATGAAAGACATCCTTGATCAGTATCAGCAAGAAACTACGATTTCTCAGAAAATCATCCAAGGCTATCTTCGAAAGAAAAATTGCTAAGGACTCCAAAGATAACCACAAAGCATTCTTTAGCTATGTCAAGACCCTAAGTGGAAACTCTCAGATGTGCTCTGAGTTAGTGCAGAATGGCACAAAAGAAACTGAACCGACTGATATTGCCAACATTCTGGCAGACAGGTTTAGTGCAAACTTCACCCCCCTCTCACCCCCTACAGGGCCCAAAACCATACCAGAAGAATGTAGTGCCCCAGCAATCACTGACACACAGGTTAAAATAGCCCTATCCAAAGCCAAAAATACAGCTTCAATGGGACCAGACGGTGTCCCAGGCTGTGTCTTACATGAGCTCCAAAATAAACTAACACCTCACCTAAACACACTCTTCAAACCCACCCTCTATACAGGCTACATACCCATAGAGTGGCACACAGCAACAGTTATCCCACTCAACCAAGGTGGAGCCACAACAGACCCTGGGAACTATCGCCCTATAAGCCTGACTAGCCTGGTCTGCAAGGCTATGGAGTGCATCATCATGGAATTCATTAACAAAGATATTGGGAACCTTCAAACATTGGACCCCACCCAGTTTGGCTTTGTTAAGGGCAGATCATGCCTCCTAAACCTTGTGGACTTCTTTGAGACAGTTACCAAGGCATTGGATGAAGCCTACCTAGACCTCACAAAGGCTTTAGGCACCATTCCCCATTCTGGTATTATAGACAAGCTCACCAGCCTGAACATAAACCCCTACATCGATGGGGTGCCAATTGGCTCATGGATAGAACCCACACGGTGAGAGTTGCAGGGTCTAGGTCCGACTCTAAACCAGTTACAAGTGGTATCCCCCAGGGCTCAGTCCTGGGAACCCTCCTGTTCGGAATATACTTTTCAGAGGTACAGGCAAACTCAGGAGGATTATGGCTGACCAGGTTCGCAGATGACTACAAACTGGGGGTCATAATTGACTCTCCAGCTGATGCAGACATCCTTCAGAAGGGTCTCACGGAGACAGATACCTGGTATCAAAATCATGGCCTCAAGCTAAATGCCAAAAAGTGCATAGTCATTCCCTTTGGAAAAAACAAAGTACCCCACAAACTATCACATATGTGGTAGTCCCCTAAGTACAGAAAATGTAATAAGGGATCTGGGGACCCAAGTAGATAGTAATCTCTACTTTGATAATCATATTGCCAAGGTGGTTAAAAAATCCTTCTATGTGGTCCACCTAATCACAAAAGGGTTCGCATCTAGAACAAAAGAGATTATTGTACCCCTCTACTCATCACTCATCAGACCCATCATAAAGTACAACGCCCCATTTGGGATGTACCTTACAAGATGCCTGCAACAGCTGGAAAGAACACAGAAGTACCTCACCAAGAGGATTACTGGCCTCAAACATATGCCCTATGCAGCCCGACTGAAGAAACTCCAGCTGTACTTGGTTGCATACCGTTTACTCAGAGGTGATTTCTGCCTGACATACAAGGCCATGTCCAACCCAGAATTGATGGACATGCTCCACCTAAAAAAAAAACAAATCCCCAACAGCCACACGCTCTAGGGATCTAAACCTCACCACAACAATAAATAGGACGTGCTGGAGGGATATATTCCTGTCCCAGAGACTCCCCATGCTTTGGAACAGGATTCCAATCTACATTAGGCAGAGCTCCTCACTAATACTCTTCAAGAGAAACCTTGACGAGTGGATGGGAAACAGAAACTTTACCCCGGGGATCCCTGCAGTGGCTCTGCTGGACAGAGGCACAGGGAACTAATGGCTCTGCTGGACCGAGGCACAGGGAACTAATCTAAGGGGGCAGCAAAACCCAACACATTCTGGCTAGGCTTATAGATGCCCTCAGGCAGATTGCCTAGTACTTACCTATGAACCTATTACGGAATCCACAGTCCCTTCCCTCTGGAAGCAATTTTATGCCCTTTCAATACACAAAGGAGGAAACTCCACAGATATAACTAATTTTAGACCCATAGCCATACTCTCACCACTCTCCAAAATTCTGGAAAAATGTATACACAATCAAGTCTTACACTACCTTCTGCAAGAAAATCTACTCACACCTACCCAACATGGCTTTCGTCCCATACACAGCACTACAACAGCTCTCCTGTCTTTTCTAAACTCTGTATCACTAGCTAGATACAGTAACAAACTTATTTCCTGTCTCTTCATTGACCTCTCTAAAGCCTTTGATACAGTCTCTCATAAACATCTTCTCCTTAAACTAACAAGCTTACACTTCTCTCCATCCACCATATTTTGGTTTAACAGCTATCTCTTTGATAGACTCCAATCAGTCAAATGGCTCTCAGCTTTCTCCCCTCTTCTTCCTATTAAAGTGGGTGCTCCACAAGGCTCCATCCTTGGGCTACTTCTTTTTAACTTCTTTACCAACCTTCTCTACTCTTTCTGTCCTGGATCCTCACTGATACAATACGCAGATGATTCTACACTTATCACTATTGATGAATCACCAACTCAACTAAAATCAGACACACAGTCCTCTTTTAACTCTGTAGAAAACTGGCTATCTGAAAACCAACTTATCCTAAATCCAAAGAAAACTAAATTACTACACTTTCTCCCTAAAAACCTTAACCACATAAAGTCTTCCTTCTCCATACTGTCACAAAATAATACTCAAATACAGGTGGACACCAGTACAAAACTCTTAGGTGTTACTATTGATAATAGACTAACCTTTGATTTACACGTCAATAATTGTATCCAAAAAACACATCTCAAGCTAGGTCTCCTCTATAGAAACAAAAAATATCTTACCAAAACAGCAAAACGAAACCTTTCAAATGCCTACCTCTTACTTTATAGCTCCCAAATTCTCACCAGCCTCAACAGTGGACTACAAATAAGTTAGAAACAACGTATAACAGGATTGCCAGATTTGCTGCCCAAAATTCTTACAAGTCCCATCACTGTCTCACACTAAAAGAACTAAAATGGCTAGAATTACCTAACCTGCTTCAGTATAATCAGTTTTAGATGATTCTACAAACCCTCTTTCTGTCCAACTATCTCATCTCTAATCTCTCATTACCTACCCACTAGATTACTCTGCAGTTCTAAACAAGGCCTACTAAAAATCTACAAACCAAGGACCAAAATGGGTCACCTAATCTATAGCTTTAACCCTTCCAAGGCCTGGAATAGCCTACCACTAGATATAAGATCCCTTGAACATCCCAATCAATTCAAAACCGCTACAAAAAATACCTTCATGAAAAATGGACTTGCCAATGTAATTATCCCCCGTAAACACTCCCCTATAACCTTCTACTTCTCTTCTCTCTTCCTTCCCTTCAATAAACAAACTTACTACTTTATCTTCTCCTCTTGATACATCACTGTACAAACATAACTAGTAAAATATTTTAGCTATGTAACTATTGCACTGTTATGTATATAATATGTAATTACGAAAGTATCCTTCTGATGAATGTATTTCTATATGTATTTCAGTTGCCACAGTTTAATGTATGACACTAATGCAATAATGTGTGGTACTGATGAATGTAATGTATGGCACTGTAATGCAGTAATCTGTGGTACTGATGAATGGATTTCTATATGTATTCAATATGTAAAATTTCTATTTTCTGTTGGAGCTTTTCTCCTCGGGCCTCCGCTGAAAATGGGCATTTGTAGCCCAGTCGAACAAACCCGGTCAACAAATATAAAATAAATAAATAATAAATAAATGTATGTGATATTATAGCCAAATAGCCCACAGTGAGTGTACTGACACATATTGCAACATGAGATATCATACCTGACTGAAACATCATGCTGATATGACATCTGCCGCCCTCACAGGTGGCCTGCCATGTAGGTGCAATACATGAGTACAGATGCTTGGTTTTACAAGTGAACTGCACCTGTTATGGGTCACATTAAAGGCCAGAAGAGTTGTGGACTGTCATATTGTAGTCCTAATTAGTATGTAACAGGAATACCTTGTATCTTAAGAGGGGTGTTTACACAATTTATATCCACTGTATACCAGTAGTGTGTCACGCATGACCTTACCTTAGGCCATTTGTCCAGCACAATTTGCTGGCCTCTCTCTAGACATCTTGGCACTGACAAGTTGTGAGGTATGCTACAGGAATGTTGAATTCACATCAGATAGGCCCCAGTGGTGACCACTGTGATGCAATACAGTTAACCCCAGCACAAGTGAATATGCACAACAAGCAATATAGCTATTATATAAAGCAATATAGCTATTACTGATGGTTGTGTGCATGGTAAATTGCATGCGCTTCACATGCCTGGGGTATTGCCAGGCAACAACAGAACAATGTAATACTCACCAGCTTTAGGCTGCTGTCCCATATGCAGACCAGTGGGTTCTAGGTAGTTGTGAGAGGGAGTTATTGTCAGCAGACATACATGTGGCCTTGGTATAGGATGGATGCAGCATGTCTGCACATCTACAGTACTAACCGCAATAATACACAATGTCCTATCCTCACCATAGATGTGCACCTCTGTGCATTAGAAAACCCCATCCACAACTGAAATTGGACCTGACACATGCATATAGATACAATACAAATACATGTATGTCTGATACACTGGGCCACTGGGCCCTTACCTGCACACTCCTTATCCAGTGTGTGTGTGTGTGTGTGTGTGTGTGTGTGTGTGTGTGTGTGTGTGTGTGTGTGTATGTGTGTGCAGCCCACCTCCACAATGCTTCCCTCACCATCATGGCTTGTGCATTCACTGTGTGGCCCAAGTGTAGTGAGGAGCTCCTCGGTGGGTGTCAGTGGGGGTGGATGGCTGGGCCTCCACCTGTGGCTAGCCGGTCCCTCGCTACAGCAGCAGGTCATTGACTGGCATGGCATTTGAGGTCGGTGGTCTGATGCTGCACATGCTCATAAGTTCTGCTGAGCAGGCCAGCATAATTTACGCTGTGGACCACACTGTTCCACAGGGCAGTCCTCTCCCTCACATCTTCTGCTCTCTGCCCACATGACAGGGCATAATGTCCAATCACATATTGGGTGATGATGTGTGTTTCCCCAACAGAGAATGCTGCATGTTACCTGGAAGACATAAGCAGGAGAAGGTCACAGGACCTCATACGGTTGTCAGAATGCACATCAACAGTAGATATTACTTCCAAATAATCCAGACTACACCGGAACCCTCCAAGTTATCATGGCTATAGCAGCTTGCATTACATGCCTGTCCCTGAGCTGTCTTATTCCCCCCAATGTTGGGCACTTGATTGCATAATCCTCTGTCCTTCATTCATTTCTGTGTATAGGGTTGACAGTGGTCATCTTCCATGTGGATGGTGTGTGTATGGTGGCAGGTCTGTGTTTGACTGTGGTGTGGATGGAGCTCTGAGCACATGCCTGAGTTCATGTAGGAGGCATACATTGATGTTGTTATGCCCCCATGGAGATATGCTGTTGTTGCCATCAGTAGACAATATGTACATGCTCACCATTGCTGAGGGGAGGTGTGGTTGATGTGCATATCTCCATGTGCAACTGGGGTGGACAAGGTGGTGATGTTCCCACCTAACCTATGTGATGCAGGTTGCCTATATCCACAGCATGTGTGTATGAGGTGTTCTTTACCCCCAGTACAGGATGAATTGTGTTGTTTCATCTGAGACTTACAACATATGTGGAGACATGGTTGCAGTTGTCCTTGGTGGTGTGGATATATCTGATTCATAGTCATAGTCAGCCTTACAGGACGCCATCTGTGAACTTGCATGCTTGCTCAGATATAGGTGGACTTGCATCAAAGTTGTCGCCTGCACCTATGTGTCCCTGTACAGCCAATGTATCAACCTATAATGTGGTTTGTGTTTGCTGCTGTCCACAAAAGGAGATTACTCTACCTTGGTGGAGGCTGGATATACAGGTCAGGTACTGCTGTGTTCATATAGCTACAATGGATATAAAGGGTACACACCCCTGATACACTGCCTGGTATTTGTGCAATTGGAAAATGACACCACAATAACTAATTTCATAACTAAGTGTGACCTATAGCCTGTACAATTGAATTGAAAACATAACAATCTGGTCTGTGAAAACATATGGAAATAATACTCAGTACAATAAGTCAGTTGAATGAGTGTGCATACCCTTAAACTGATATATTGTGTATGCTCCTCTTCAGATGGTTACAACATTCATCCGTCCTGCTCTGGATTCTAACATCATGGCACATCTTCACTTGGCAATAGTTGGTCACCTTCCTAGAAACACCTTTGATTGTATTTGAATGGAATTGTACAGGTTAGGGGTCACATAAAGATGAGAAACATTATGAAATTATCTTCTGTAGTTTGATTGTCATATAGCACACATACCTGGCAATCTAACAGAGGTGTGTACACTTGTGATATCCACTGTATATAGGTGTGGATATAGCTGGTAGTGGTAGGCATGGACAGAGGGTCATAACACAGGTGGACACTTCTCCGATTAGCAGCTGAATATCATGCCTACTCTAGTACCCATATCAGTGTCAGGGCACTGCAACAACCAGTAGCTGTACACATTTCTGTCTGTTGTATACACTGACACTGATATTACACACATGTGCAACATGCACAACCTATGTACCTGAAAGCTTGAAACCCATGTGATTTAGTTTTGTGCCTTCCAGTTGAATATAAACGCATATACATGGGCTCAGGGAATACCTGGTACCTAGTATACATTTCTGTTGTATGTTAGTATGGCACATTGTAGTTACAGTCTTGCTGCTCAATCATACTTCTCAAGCTGCTACAGCAGTACATCTGGACAATGGCACACATAAACGGGTGTCAAAGGACACATTAATATAATATAGCTGCACCATATATTTGTATGTTGATTGCACAGTAGGGTTTGACGTCACAGTGATAACCTGGAAGATGTCCAACAGTCATACGTCAACTATTATGTTACAATGACATTGCTCACAGACCTGCCAATGGTTTGGCTGACATAGCACAGGTATATATGTATGTGACTACAGATATCAGTCACAAATGTGCTTATTGTCCAGCAGAACATTGTACAGTTGAATGTTATTAATTCAATATATAATGTTATAATAATTAAAGTTATTAATATATTAACAATATAATATGTTATTAATTCAATATATTCAATACATGCAGTTCAACACACATGTCTGCAACAGTACTCTACTAAGGTGTCTTAGCTTTACAAGGCAAACACGTCATGCTCATAATCACAGGTAACATGGATATGGAAAACATCCCATTAATTGGCCTAGCAGTGGCACAGTCACAACTGTTTGACAGACACCCCTGCGGTTGTCATATATGAGCTTTCTCTTCCCAGGTGACTCAGGCTCCTGAGCTGTGATCCCATCTTACAACCTCTCAGAGCATCACATCTGGACAATGCCTAAAATGATGGGGGGATAAATAGGGACAGACTTTAAATATACCTGTTACAAAAATAGCAAGTTCATAGAATGATACATTTAGCATTATGGTGAATATTCTTAAGGATGTATTGTCTTAAACTTCAATCCTCAGCTATTTGCCAGAAAAGTACAAATCTCAGGAGGAACAGACAAAAATACATGATGGTAAAATGTGGACATTCTGTAAAGATCTTTACAGGTGAGAGGTATGTATGTGATATCTCCCACTGCAGAGAGGGCCAGATGCTATGGCCATAGCAGCTGTTTAGCAGGACATTAGTACAGCATGTCTTATTGGGACATATATTCCTCCAAATCATATTTTCCATTATTACAGAACAGGTACTACATTCACTTACTTGCTTACATGTTCCATGTACCTTTTTTCTTTCTCCTCTTTCCCACTTTATGTTTCATTTGTCTTTCTTTCTCTCTCTCTTTCTCTCTGTCTCTCTGTCTCTCTCTCCTACAGGGATAGAGCTGGTTTGAATAGGTGGCAGCATGGCTTTTGTAGGTGATGCTCATGACCAGGTGATGGCCTGTGCATCTATTGGGGTTCCTCACTTGCTCATTGCATGCAGAGCAGCTGTGTAGTTCTTCCAATACCCAAAGTCATGGCAACACACTCCTATAAATGAGTACTCCATGTGGGCATTAGCCCTTTCCCTTACATGTGAGGAAGACATCCCGGAGTTGTGTGAGCTACCTCTTACAACAAGACTTGTGGAGACAAGCCAACTAAATGGTGGGGAAGGTTCAAGACTTAGGAGCCGAATGTGAGTATTGCTGTTAAATGTTTGGAATTCTGCTAGATTAACAGGGTTTGTCTGCACATGCTACTTCTGCATGGGTTTCATTCTGGCAAAGTTCTGTCTCTGCATAGCTCTCAACTATATAGCCATCCTCATAATGGCCTCAGGTTAGCATGTTATGTATGGGCTATTCCCCAGACAGGTGTTGTCCTTGGCAAATCAGTAGCATACTCTGATGATTGCATTATGTAGATGGTGACATCCATTTGTTTTTCTGACTTTATATCCCTCAGAAAAGCTATGTCACAACAAACCCTGTAACACCAGAAACTTTCCAAGTGTATAGCAGCAATATTCCATGTATGGCCATGTATTTGGGCTTCTGTCCCCCAATTATGTCAGGCTTTGTCCAGATGTCATACAGTATTAGGTGGATAGGTATACTGGTCTATCATTATTTAGTGTTGTAATTCCTGCTGAGGGGAATGGCTGAGAAACATGTTGAAGTCTGTACATTCAAGAGGTAGGTGTATAAACAATGCTCTTAGATGGCCTTGTAACATATTTTATGTGGGGGACACTAACACATGTTTTAAAACTAGGCTGTTAGAACATGTCAGACATATTAATGATAAGAAATATGTCAGTTCTATAGCTGTACATTTGAATAAATCACACCATGGGGACAGTAGTGGGTCTCAAGGTACTGTTTCTGAAAACGTTTGTTTCTCAGTGTGATGAAACATTCATAAAAGGACAATTGTTATGTACAGACTCAATGTATTAATATTAACTGTGATACTTTATCCGATAGGGGGTTAAATGATGAGTGTAATTGGAGGCTGTGTATTCAGTTATGTAATTAAGTGTAAATTGCTTCTTGTGATTAAGGCTTGTATTTCTGGTAATGTTTACTCCTTGAAGGCTTTGGCAAAGACATCAGAGTATAATATACATGTGTTAATTACTGGCTGGTTGTATTTTTCTTTGCTATGTTCAGACATTTTATTTGTTTTGCTAAGAGATTGTTGTATGTCTGGCCATTGTGTATAGCCTATCATGATTTTGTAGCATTGTACTGTTCACTTATTTATTTGGACTGGGAGGAGGGCAGATGTGAGTGTTATGGCTGCTTTTGTATCCAACTGTGCATGCTGCCCCAGTTGTGGGTGGTCTATCAGCAGTATATGTTTGTATGGGCAAGTTGGGACATATATGCATATATATATATATATATATATATATATATATATATATATATATATATCTGTATATGTATGTATGTTTGTATGTATATTTATATGTGTGTGTGTGTGTGTGTGTGTGTATGTATGTATATACATATCTCTCTCTCTATATATATATACATATATATATATATATATATATATATATATACATATATATATATATATATATATATATATATATATATATAATATATATATATATATATATATATATATATATATATATATATGTGTATACATATCTCAGTATTTATTGTTAATATATCTTTATATTGTTGTACACATATGTCTCTCCCTATATATCTCACTATCTCTCTATGTATGTTTCTATTCAGATATATATATATATATATATATATATATATATATATTTATAGATACCAATCCTTCCTAATTGCACACTTGGCTCTTCCTTATTCTACACCAGCTGTAAAGAAGGGTATGTTTAAGAAAACATCCACAAACAATGCAGCTGAAGTGGCTTACTGGTAAATTGCATAGGTTACGGTGTTCAGGTTCCTGGGTTCAAGAGCTGTTTGTTTTGTTGCTAGTCAGAGAAAGGACTATAGGATACAGAGTGATTAAAGCACTTTTAAGCAGTTGTAGGTGGGTTTGCATGGGCTTGCGCGGCAGTAAGCAATGCTAATTTCTGATTAAATATGCTTAGAGACAGTTAACCATTAAAGTGCTTAATCTGTGTAGGCATTGCTTAGCACCATGCAAACAGGCTTAATCCAACTTACTACTGCTTAACTTTACTCCCACTTACCCCAGGGCTAATTTCTTTAAAAGAAAAGAAAAAAGGGGGATAGGAAAGTGGTGATAAAGGAAGCACGCAGAAAAAGACAATAGGGAAAGTAGCTAGGGATGTGCAGGACGGGTGTAGGGAAGGTTCATAGCTGTCTGTTTCTTCTACAGGAACAGCTGCACATATGTACTGAATTTGGAGAGAGGGGTGAGGACAGCAATAATGTGGACACGTGCGAAATGGACAGCTATGTATGGGGCAAAATTTTTTTTTGGTGACACAGTGCCCCTTTTTTTTTTTAAAGGTGAGAGTGGGATATTGGGGAAGGATAGTAGGTATATTTGGGGAGGTAGGTTGGGTAGGAAGACAGGCAAGGCAGACAAGACAGCATACAGGGGCAGTATATGACACATGCAGGGGTAAACACCTTGGACAGGAGGGGTGTTTGGAAATCAGAAGTCCATGAGCCCCCAAAGGGGAAACAGTGGGCAGTGGGACTGAGGTCCCCACCCATGGGCAGTCACCACTGCACCTTCATGGCCCCAAAGGTGGCTGTGCTGGGGGCTGAGCAAGATGGGCAGGCTGACCCTCTAATTGCACCACGCAGCCCTCAAGCTGGTGTAACAGATCTCCAAACTCCTTTCGGAGCACGCTATGCACCAATCCCTGGACCTGGCTTTGGGTGATGGTATCCCATCTGCACACACTCCCGGGGGGTGAGCCCTATCCCCTGAGGTGGTTCCACCCAAAGGTGATGCAGGACCAACAGACAAGGAAGTCCTGGGGTGGTTCCCAGATGTGCTGGGGCCCAGTGCCATGGCCAGATGAGGTGGGAGAGGTGGGTCTGCTGGGACCAGCATTCCCAAAAGTGCTATGGTGTTGCAGTTTTAGAACATATATGGGTTAGTAATAGTCAACACAATCCAGGATTAGTTATAATGACATGCATAGATATTCCCATTAACCCAAAACAACAGATGTGGAACAGTTGCATAGCAAACAGAATACATGCATATATGGAACCACAGTGGCCATTACAACAGAATGCAGGTTACATTGATAGCAGCAGGGCACCAATGATAGCATTTCAACATGGAACATTAGTAGAAGCACATTTCAATATTTGTTGAACAATAGGACATATGTCCCAACATTAGGTTTTGTGTAAAACATACCCATTGATTTGTGTGTTTAGATTATTGTTGCAGATATGTTGGGGGGAGTGATGTCAGTTAACAACTTGTATATGCTTGCAGTACTCACAACTTTAATTATCATTGCTCTAGTCAGTACTCTACAGGTATTATTACAATACCCTATGGCCTTGGTTTGGGCAGTGGTATGCTTGTACACAGTGTATAATTCAACCATCTTATTGCTACTTTCTACTTCTCTTACCTGGAAGACCTGGGGGGATGTTTGTTAACACTACCTGACTGTTTCTACACATATTCACAAAATCCTACTTGAAATTATGCATACAGCTTACTACCACTACTGGTATTCTAACCATGGCTGTGTCTGCTAAAAATACAATAATTTGTGTTTCATCAAAGTGAGCTGTTGAGAAACTGATGTCTTTTCCTTGAATTTTTTTCTGTCTAAGTCTCTCTTGGTTGTACAGTCTGACCTTGTAATTACAACATTCTAATACAGACATTCCTAGACATATTTTTTATGTAGCACAGTGTGGGAAATAGTGGTTAACACAACATTACTATTCAGATATTAGATCTTGGTGAATGCAACATGTCAAGCCATGCAATACCAGAGTAAACACAACCAGTCCAGGATTTAGAACTTTATTGCCAGGCAGTTACAGTTCTCTTACCTGGAAGACCTGTGGGGGGAATGTTTGTTAACTGACTGTTTTTACACATATTCACAAAATCCTAGTTGAAATTATGCATACATCTTACTACCACTCCCTGGATTCGAACCATGGCTGTGTCTGATAAAAATACAACAATTTGTGTTTCATCAGAGTGAGCTATCGAGAAACTGTTGTCTCTTCCTTCAATGTTTTCTTTCTAAGCCTCTCTTGGTTGTACAATCTGACCTTGTAATAACAACATTCTTATGCAGACATTCCTAGACATAATTTTTATGTAGCATAGTGTGGGAAACAGTGGTTAACACAACATTACTATTTAGATATCAGGTCTTGGTGAATGCAACATTTCATGCCATACAATACCAGAGTAAATACAACCAGTCCAGGATTTAGAATTTTATTGCCAGGCAGTTACAGTTTTATTTAAATATGACCTATATGGGACTATTACTGTCATATTGTCTGGGTTTATTCAGTACAAACCATACACATTTTTTATACTGCCAGGTGACAGTCTACTCCTTTATATTTATTTGGTATGACTTCTACAAGCAGGATTGTTACTCACCAGCCTCACAACACAGCCTTTGCAAAGTACTGGCATGGACTTCATGGTTTGCAGCCCGCTCAGCTAGAGCTGTAATGAAAATAGAGAAACATTTAGCCATACTTAGCCATCACATACACAGGCTGAACTTTGGTAAACAGTTATTGCTATGAAAACTTACACACTGCTGGGACATCACCCCTCTGTCTTGGTTCTTGGAACGACTGTTGCAAGATCTCCCTTTTCCTCCGTTTCAAGTCAGCATAGTGGTGCCAGATCTGCTTATCAGTCCGAGGGATACCAGTGGCACTAGTGAGATCATGAGCAAGACTTTCCCAGGCTACCTCTTTATATTGGGAGCCCTGGTACTGGTCCTGCAGCAGTCTCACATCATGTTTTTTACCAGGTGTCCTACCATGACCTTGGACTCCTGTATGCCCCTTCGCTGCACCCGAAAGTGCATGCCCTCTCCAACACCTGCCATACTGCCTACTGTGGACAGCTACAACCAGTTATGAGCTGTATTCCCACCTGCGGATTTTAAATACAGCTGATTTCCCACCCTTTGCCGTGATTGGAAGGTTTTGAATATGCTGAGCTAAGCTAGGTTATGGGCAAACCTGCTTAGCTAAGGTTGGCAGTGCTTAAAGGGGCAGGTTCAGCACTGCTTACCAATGGCAAATCCACTTAGCTGGGCTACTCATTGCTTAGTATTCATATGTATACAATGCTTACACCCGATCAGCATAGCTGTGCAATGCTTAGCATTGCTAATGATTTATTTTATTGGACTACCACCTGTATGGAATTGATTCATCATTCATTACATAATATATATTTGTTTACCTTCCCTGACATTCCCCAATGTGCTGTAATTACATTTATTCTTGTGTGACTATACTGTATGAGGAACTTGTGTTTATATGAGGGTTTCACTCCTTTATGACGCTGACACCTCACATCTGGGCCTAATACACTACTCTGGTTGAGAAATATAAGTTACTTCCTACATAAATATACACAATAAATTAAAATTGTAATGTTTACACATATAAAATGGAAATGGCTTTGGTGGGGCTCAAACCGTGAAGGACTACATGTAAGGCATACACTCTAACTGCTAAACTATTGCATTTATATTTATATTGGATGTCTATTGCTATTTAACTTATCGTGCTGTTTCAGCTGGGCTAAGCATAGCTAAGCAACGGGCACACCTGAGCAGTTACGCTTAAACTTTATTACATATGTGAAAAAAAAATGATTTGTTGTGTTTTTTACTTCGTACCCTTCAGAATATCCATGCTAATGCTAAACCTGTTATTCTAGCAACCTTCTGGGTTTGTAGAGACAATTGCCCCTTATGGCTTTGTCCAGATTTCTTACCCTGATGGGTTGGGAGGTGTTATGAGCTATCTCACTCTATTTAAATTGCCGTATGGCAATTCTGGTGTGCAGGGGGTGTGTGTATTGTGAGAGCACTGCTCTCAGACACATCCCCTGCACTCGTACACAGAACAGTATCCGTATTACAGCACAGCAGCATGCCTTGATGAATATGCATGGCACGCTGCCATGCTGCATGGGAACGGTCCCTTCCATGCAGGAATAAGCTATTCCTGCACGGAAGTTTACTGAATCTGGGGGTAAAAATATCAACACAGGCTGAAAAACTTAGGAAGATATGCAAATAAATATAAAGGAAAAGTGCAAAATAAGCAATTTATTTGTGATCCAAAAAAGTTTTATAGAAAATTGGGAAACAAGGCAAAAGGACTCAAAACACCACCAAAAAAAGAAGAAATAGATACAGTTTGGAGAAATATATATATATGAAGAGCCTGTGGAATATAGCAAAAATGCTAAATGGAGAGAAGAAGTAATAGAAAGAATAAGAAGTTAAAATGTACAAGATATGAAATGAGATGAAGTAACCACCAGAGAGACTAAAACAATGTTAAGAAAAGCTCCTAATTGCAAAACCCCATGTCCAGATGCAGTACCTAACTTCTGGTTAAAAGTATTAACATCTTTACATGAAGATTTAGCCATGAGTAAGAACGATGTAAATGCAGACCCTGAACAGACACCAACCTGACTAACAACAGGAAAATAATACTCCTACTTAAGAGTGAACTTACAAGCTATCCTAAAAGTATAGACCAATAACTTGCCTTCCAACAATGTATAAACTGTACATTGGAAGTGATGCCGTCAGAGTTTATAGTCATTTAGAAGAAAACTCAATCATGGCAATAGAACAAAAGGGTAATAAAGAAAGTCATATGGAACAAAGGAACATTTGATGTTAAATAAAGTCATAATGGAGAACTGTAAAAAAGGAAGACTCTAAGTATGGCATGGCTAGACTACAAAAAAGATTTTGACAGTACCCCACATTATTGGATAAAAGAGTGCTTAAAAATGTATAAGATACACCCCACACTGACTGATTACATTACAGTGACCACGAAACAATAGCAAACCACTCTGCAGTTAAGCCATGATAAAGGACAAATTATTTTTCCAGGGATAAAAATTCAAAGGGGATATTCCAGGGTGACTCTATTTCATTGCTGCTCTTTTATCTTGCCCTTAACCCATTAAATTAAACAACTTGACAGATTAGGCCATGGCTATAATTTAGCTTCTAGAAAACAACAAAGTGTAAAGACTTCTCATCTCCTTTTTGTAGATGATTTAAAAGTATATAGTACATCAGATTAAGAACGGAAAGTACAATTGCAAGTGGTCAAAACTTTTTCAGATGCTGTAAGAATGGTATTTGGTCTTGATAAATGTGCAAAAGCAGCCATTAAAGCAGGAAAGCTGCAGCACCAGGAAAACATCAGTTTGGGACAGGAATGTGATATAAAAGAACTTAAGCAAGAGGGACTGTATAAATATTTGGGAACTGATGAAGTATCAACAATAAAATATGTGAATAAAAGTCAGTAAGGAATATTTTAGAAGGCTTAAATTAATACTAAAAACAGCATTGACGTCTAGGAACAAATTCCAAGGTATAAACCAAGTTGGTCTTCCTTTCCTAGCATACAGTTTTGGACTGAATGACTGGTCCCAAAAGGTGTTGGATAGTTCAGACAGAAAAACAAGAAGGATGCTTCATACTCATCAAATGATTTATAAAGATCAGTGCATACCAAGACTATATATATTCCCCATTCTGAAGGAGGTATGGGCCTCCTCTAAAGTGATTACTTGTATAGATCTGCAATTGTAGGACTGCATACATATCTGCTGATCTCACAAGACCCAAAATGTAGTAAAAAGTTTAAAATATGAGGAGAATAAGTTAAAGATGACGTCCCTGCTTAGTTTAACAGAAGCATAATGGCATCAAGCAGGAACGGAAATCAAACAGAAGTAGATAAAATTCGGGTAGCAACCAAATGTGCCAAAAAACAAAGGAAAGAGTATAAGGTGAAGGCTCAGATGAGAAGGCAAGAAAGGCGGAAAATGCATAAATATAGCTGCAAGTATAGAAATCTCTTGGTACAACCTCATGTTGATCAGGATCAAACACAGGAATGGTTAAGGTGAGGTGAGGTGATTTTAAACCAAAAGATGAAAGGTTAATATTGGCAGCCAGAGATAGTGGACTACATACATACTGATTTACAAAATCCATTGAATATATGGGTAAAACAGATGTGAGAAAACCAGATATATTAGTCCATGAGAAGAAGACAAAGTAGCATTGATCATTGATCATTAAAATTGCTACACCATGTGACTATTGTATTTTAAGTACAGACATACACACAGTCAGAAAATACCAGGATTTGCAGGTAGAAACAACGACAATGTGGAAGAAGAATACCCAGAAAGTTCCAATAGTAGTAGGAGCAATGCATCTTATAAAATGAATTTACAATCATAATTAGATATGTTGCAGATACATGTAACTCCGTGCAAATTGCAGAAGTCATTACTGGGCACATTGCGGGTGCTGCGAAGAGTACTTCTGGCTAACATCAAAGACAGAAACAATACTCATTTCATGATCAATAATCATACTTTGACTTAGGAATGGGGTCAATTCCTGTCATGGTATTAGAAACCCGAAAGACTTGGAAAAATTAAAAAAGGCAGATACCATGCAAGGACAGCAGCAGGGATGATGATAGCAATTTTTAAAGATGAGCTGTTGTTGTCTTAGGAATGGCCCCAGGCTAGCCCCATTGCTATAAAGGGATAAAGCCCTGAATGTAAGTCAGGTGTCCCTGAATTTGATTGGCAGCTTGGGTGCCTAGTGGAGAGTAGTAATGGGAAGGAAGGAATGGAAATTATTTGCTGGTGGAGATAGGCCTTTCTCTATAGCCCCAGTGAAGACTGTAGCTCAGAAAGGCTGTGGGCTGGTCAACTGGATGTGTGTCTGAGAAGGTGTTGGCACCTAAAGCTGAGGGTGGGGAGGCTTCAAAGATAATACTTCATTACCCACCTTGCCTCCAGAAGACACCAGTATACCAAAGGGGTTGTGGGTAGGTCCATATTCATGTAAGTCTGCCTCTACAGTCACCCATGTTGTGTCCCAGGCTCACTCTTTTCCTGTGAGATGCCCATTATTGTTGAGGTGGCAGCATGTGATCCCAAGCTGGGGGGGTGCAGGTAAAGCAGGATGTAAGTGTTTGTGGTACTAGGGAGAGCTGGAACTTAGGTGAAACACAGTATAGGAGAGAAACATCCAGTATAAATCCAACCCAGAATGACCTGCATGAAGAAAACAGAAAGGTCTGATCTGAGATAGCAGACTAGGAGGGTGACTGGCTGTACAAGAAAACCAGCATGAGGGTCAGTCAGTCAGTCTGCACTTCTAGGACAGAAGGACAGAAAGGAAGATAAGAACACAATGCTGTTCTGAACATATAATTACCCTGGCCACAGTTAATTAAGATACTAGTATAAGAGTAACAGAAATTCTGAATTCATTAATAAATATAGCTATTTGTCTTTCTTTCTTTTTGTTCATTTCAGCTAACAGGATTTCTTAAAAGGGAGAATGACTAGGAAGGAACCATTGTGCTTCCTCTTGCACGCTGAGTCAGGGAGATGGTAAAAAGACAGGCTACTCCTGCTGTGAAATTACAATGTGTTTTTGCTAGCATAAGGCTCAAAACTGTAGGTAGCAGTTTTGTAGATGTATATGAGTCAGGTTTAACTGGTCAATAGGTTTCATTTCAGGCTAGATGTTATGGTTAAAAGGGATGGAGGTGACCAATGAAGACAAGTTGGCCCAGACCATGTAACTTCCATCTAGTTCATCACATGAAGTTTGCATAGACTAATCCAGAAGGATTTGTACAACCCTGCTGTCTTCCATGTCTTACTATAATCCCAGAATGGTCATTTATATATTAACAGCATAGATATTTAACATATTTCTATTGCACATAATTAAGAAGTTGTTCAGTGTTTATGGTACAATGGTAAATAATGTCTACCTGTATAGGAATCATAGCTTTTCCACCCATTTTAAAACAATTATCTACACATAAATTGGATCCTTCAGAAGGTCCGACACATGCTGTTTGCCCAAAGCATTTATGGTACAGATCTGTGTATTCAGTTTGAAACAAACATTCCTTCATAATGTCCTTTGCAGTGTGAGTCATTAATATGAGCTAAAATAGTTTAGAATATTATATCATAATCATTCTAAAATAATTAAAGCTAAAAATCCCAGAGGTTCAAATCTCCTGCACATTGAAGAGCTGTTTATAATATATAGAAGCTGGTAGATTTTTTTTTTCAGATGGTCCTGATTTTAAGTCTGTTCTGTGCTTTCATATGACAGGACTTGCCATCTGTTGTTGCAATTCCTACCTGTTTTCAAAACACTGATTAGTGTTAGAGAGTATTCCATTGAGAACTACCCCATGCCAAAAGCTGGCAGGCATACTGCAGTTTCAGACAGTCATGTACCTGCTTAACTGCAGATGTTCATTTCACTGCAGTGCAAGGAAGATTCCATCCCCACAGCATAGTTCCTGAGGTCTGCAAAACAGCACCCTGAAGGTCCCTGTATAATTCTACACTTACAATTATATAAACAGGAATAATTATTTCTAGTTATAGCATATGAAATTCCTAAGAATTGATATTTATAGTTGAAGGAATATGGAACAGATATAAAAAATGTATTGTTTCACATTTCATTTCCAAAATATTCCATTGAATTCTGTATATATGCTAACCCTGCAACACTTCATACAGAGTACTTTTGAACAATGTCAGTAGTTTTTATGCTATATGGCAAACAAGTCTATATAAATTAATTGTTTTTTCCCCTCAGCATATTAACCTTTCCCATTTCAATCTACTCCTGAGAATAGCAGGCAGTGAAAGCCATCTAAAGGTGTGTGACTATTTACTCTTCTCATCTGCTTTTGCTCAAGTTCATATGCTTTGCTGCCCCCTTGTGAAAGGCTCACTCTGTGCTGATGCTTACAGAAGGCTTATTTGACCTTGTATCGAGTGTATCAATAGAGAAGAATAACTACCTGAATCTGAATAAAAAGATCTATAGAGTCAATGGTCTTAGTATGTTTTTAACAATACCTCAGTCCTGAATAACAAATTTACATCATCCTAACATTACTTTGTCATATCTTTCGGCTTTTCCCGGTTAGGGGTCGCCACAGCGGAACTCCGGTCCACTAATGATTGGCAGTAGATTTTTACGTACCGAGTTGCCAGCCCTGATGCACAACCTTCAACGAAGGTACGCCCATTCACACATGTCTCCACACAGAAGATACTTTTAGCTGAGAATTGAACAGGACAACGTCTTACTGTGAGGTAACAATGCTATCGCAGCACCACCACCGCAGTATATCCTAACATTACTGTATTCCTAAAATACCGCGGTGGTGGTGCTGCGGTAGCATTGTCGCCTCACAGTAAGACGCTGTCTGGTTCAATTCTCAGCTAGAGCATCATCTGTGTGGAGACATGCGTGAATGGGTGTACCTTCGTTGAAGGTTGTGCATCAGGGTTGGTAACTCAGCACGTAAAAATCAACTACCAATCATTAGCGGACCGGAGTTCCACTGTGGCGACCCCTAACCGGGAAAAGCCGAAAGACACAAAAACTGTATTCCTAAAATAAATGGCAGAATAGAAAAAAAAACATCTAGTTTGAATATTCTTCTGTTACAAAATTCTAGAACAAGGGAAAATGTTTCATATTCCAGCAAGGCAGAGCATTACATAATCTACTTTGAATATCTTAAGGCATAGTTACAACAGAATAAATTAAGTCACTGACTGCAAGCCTGTTCATACATCTGAATTAACATTTATATAAAATATTCTGTAGGAAACCCATCCCTGCTAGTGCAATGAATTAAAACATTGCTTTTCGTGTCTTTAAAGCATTATTTTAATCAGTGTATGGTACAATATTTACCTTATCTGCCTGACTTGTATGAATATGATATTGGAGGTAGTTTTTAGTTAGCAGAGATGTGGTAGGGAAAAAAATCACCTCTCACAGATCATGGAATTATTTAGAAAGTGTTGTGAAGCACCATAGTGTTACCTATATCCATTTCTCATGTGAGATATTTTTATCTGATTGCTAATTTTGCACTCTTTGTTTCACCTCATCATAGTGTGAAGGAATTTGTTGCTGTTCTGTGGTATAGGAGCCCTCAGTCTGACCTAATTTCCAAACCTGTGAAACATTCTAAATTTGGTCGTCACATCTCACTCACTCACTCACTCACTCACTCACTCACTCACTCACTCACTCACTCACTTATGCTGTACCAGATTATTTGCTTGCTTTTTTTATTTACTTATATAAAGTGGACTATTGTGGCTCCTTTTCAGTCACGACTAATCACAATTAAGAATAAAAACTTTTTAAGGAACAAAACATGCAAGAGCATTATTAGAATTAGATTTCACAAATATGATAATTGTACAATACTAAACATAATATTTTTTTTTAATTTAAATCAATGGCAAACTGAAGGTATTTTGAAGCCTAAGACCTGATCAGTTAACATGGCGTAATGAGACATGACTAGTTTCTGTAATAGCACCAATGTATTTACATATAGTGTCTGTGGAAAGCAAACTTTTTAAATTCCTTACTGAAAGGATGCAGAATGGACTGAGCACTGAGAGTATTTGGATGAGTGTTCAATACTCTGGGCCATAATTGGAGGCTGTGTGCTATCAGTGCACAATAGAATAAGGAGAGATGTCCATTAGTTTCATTGCTGTTTCACCGGACCTTTGAGTTTTATTAAACTCTTTAAGTATAAAATGTTGGCCAAGAAATTCCTGAAGTTGTTACAGTTGACCACGGTATAAACTATTGCCATTTAGGAATTTAGCTCTCAGAGGAATGAGGTGCCAGAGAGACAATCCAATGTGATATAATGGTGCTGCTGGCAGGGAGCACTAGATTTTATTTTGAATTATGTGCAGTTTGTATTTTTAGTTGCTGTTGCTGACCTGAGACGCAGGCTTATTCCAATGCTGGAAACAGAATGCCTTTTAGCAAAAGCCAGTCTTAATTTCTCGTTTGGATTTCTGAAATTCTGTAGCTGTCAGAGGACAGTGACAGTGTTATAATAGCTGTTTTTAATATGATCTGAGGATAGGATAGGTATAGACGTACTTCCAGATATGTAAAGCCCACCCCGTTTGCTGCTCCATCTGAGCATGTAATTCTCCAGACTGTTATTATTTTATGTAATTGCTTGTGAATTTCAAAGAATGTGGACTTGATTTTATGATATTTTGACTGGAGTTCCATATTATATAATCCATGATGCACTTCATGTAGGCTGTCTTTCAGTTTTTGGATTATTTCTGTTTGCTTTGGGACAGAGAGAGAGAAGGAAAGGATTATGTGGTCTGCATACAATATCTTATTAATGTAAGACAAGAAGGTCAGACAGTAGACAACCATCTTAATGTCAAGGTGTAATAGTGCAAAACACTATTAACATCAAGACAGACTACAGTCTGTCATAGACCAATTAACAAATAATCAATAAACTTAATTTATAATCAAGATATTAGTAAACAGAGATTAAAACGAATGTAGTCATCCCACCCCATCAAAAGCCATTTCAAGGGTTTTAAGTGCTCCCCAGAAGCTAGTCAGAAATGGCTACTACTGAAACCATCATGGCAGTAGATTCCACAGGTAGAGAGCCTGGACACAAATGAAATTTTGTAGTTTCAAGATGCACCTGTGGAACTGCCTGCAGCACCTGCGAGTCTGAATTTCCAAAAAAGTAGTACAGTAGGGCACTGCCAACTCTTTCATGTAAGAGGGACCCAGGCCATGAGTAGTCAAATAAACTAACACAAAAATCATATACATATATATATATATATATATATATATATATATATATATATATATATATATATATATGTTCCTGTACCAAGCCGTTAGCCAATGTAAGCTGCAGAGAACGCTGGTAATGTGCTGTTAGTTAGTAGTCTTGCAGCAGAGCTCTGCATCAGCTGTAAAATAACCATCACATACAAGACATTGCAAAAGTGCAACTGTGAGAGGATCACTTCATGCCTTCATGAACAAAAGCTGAGATGTCACCTTAGAACAATATGCCTGACACCTTGTCCCAAAGTCTTAGCCTAGAATCTAAACTGACTCCAAGACTATGTACTTTATTGACAAGTTTAAGCTTATTGCCACCATATATATGATGAAAATGGGTTAGAGAGGAGCAGAGGGATCCCTTCAAATTGTATGAACTACTAGGCCCTCAGTTTAGAGGTGCTGAGTTTCAACTAATTTTAAATTAACCAAGAATGTGTGCCCTCCAGATCATCAGTTATGGAAAACATGCTTACCATATTATTTTCTGGGAAGTAGAGATTGTTTGGTATGTTTTGTATCAGCATAACTATGTTACAGTAAATCTGGGTCCTTTAACAAATCTTGTAGAAAAAGCATGCAAACCATGAACAGCAAAATGCCTAAGACAGAACCCCGTGGTACATCACATTTCAGAAGCACGTGGAAGATGAGTTGACCCCTAAACAAATCTTTTGGGAATGACCAGATATGTAGAAAATAAAATCTAGGATCATAGCAGAAATACTGCTGTAAATGTTGCCTCAGAATGCTGTGGTCCACAGTACCAAATTCTGCAGACAGATCCAGGAGAGTGAATAATAAATAATGCTGCTTGTCTCTAACCAGAAGAATACCGTTAACAACTCTCAGAAGAGCTGTCTTTATGCTACAGTAATTGTGGAATCCTGACTGAAAGGGATCCATGAATCCACTGATTGTAAGATGAGTCTCCAGTTTCTTATAGACAACCTTCTCAATATTCTTCCCCAAAAAGGGATGTTAATGGTCAAGTAGTAGTTTTTGAAAACTTTAGGATACAGATATGGTTTCTTAATAGTAGGGATAACATTGATCTATTTCCAAGCCAATGGAAAGCTACCAGAAAAATCCTACTGTACCATGATGAAACCAGGATTTGAAAGATCTGAAAGATAAATGGTCTAAGAACATCAAGATTAGCTATGACTAGTAGCACATTGTCAGTCGCATACTTAAGATAACAATAGTGAGCTCATCAGAACTGAGAACATCAAGCACTGTCTAATGGATGGGAGGAAATGAGGCTGGGACAGTCACACTACCCGTGGGTTCAGATGGTGGAACAGCAGATCTGATAATACTAATCTTGTCAGCTAAAGAAATGAGCAGCAGACTCATATTCTGACACAGTTAATGCTCTTCAAATGGTAAGACAGACTGGGCTGTAAAGCCTCACCACCATAAGGAAGAGGGCTATTGGTCTGTCAAATTCTAAAAAGATCTTGCTGGGTAGAAATGCTGCCTTCATATGACAGAACTTCACCTAGTAAATGACATAATGTTCATCCTGGTCAAGTTTGTCACTGTGCAGACCTGTACAACATGAGCAACACTCCAGCCTGTGCCCCTCTCTTTGTAGAAGACAGAGACCATGGTCAATCAAGGTTCAAATGTCCTGGTAGAAATTGGTTGAACATGACCTACAGATGGAGATTCTAATGCCAGGGGCTTTTAACTATTGTAGTCCATGACCATAGCATCCAGAGAGTCAGCACCATTTTCTGAGAGCAACTGAAGGATCATGGCAGAAAAAAGTTCAGGACTAATCTGACAAATTGAGCAAATTACCTTCAGTTCAAGACTGAGGGAACTACCGTGCAACAGTTACAGTCAGAGGTGAACCAGGAAGTGGTTGGACAAAGAAACTGGTTCCATCACCTTGTAAGAGATCTTCACTTCCATTAATTAGATCAAGTCCAAAGCATGGCTTAAGTTATGGGTCACTGAGATAAATAACCTGAGCAAACCTTAAATGGAAATAAACTCTTTAGCAAGATTCACTGACTCATCATCAGCCCTTGTGTTAACATCATCTAATATGATGAAATGTTGATGGCCAACAACCAAGTCAGTGAGGTAGTCAGTGAACTCTTGGAGGAATGTCCTCAGATAACCTGACAGTGGATAAAAGAAGAGAAATTTACAGTTTGCTCTTGCAACTGGGACATGCTCAAAAAGTTTGGGGCTGACTTAGGTTGCCACTAGAGAAATAGTCAATTACTACCGCAAACAATAGCCTTCCCCCTTCCCACTCCTCCTAGGGTGCTGTATTGGAAAGAGCTCAGGTGAGATGGCAGCAGCCAAACAGGGACCAAAGTTCTCATCCAGCCATGTCTCAGTGATAAAATCAAATATTAGCCATCTAAAATCCAAATGCATGCATCCATAACCTCCTTTTTCCCATATTTTTGTACAGGGGGTCAAAAGATCACATCAACAGTGCCCATTATCTAGAGTTAATGTTCACACTGGGTGGCTAGCCTTGCCACAGTTGTTCCTTCATACTACACACACACACACACACACTCACACACACACACACACACACACACACACACACACACACACACACACACACACACACACACACACACACACACACACACACACACACATACATACATACACACATACACATACACACACATATATACACACACACACACATTATAGTGTTCAGTCCACCTACTGGATGTAAAAGGAAACCAGACCACTATGAGAAAACCCACACAAACAGGAAGGACACACAAACTCCTCACAGAAGGCAAACCAGCCAAGAGTTCAAATGGAGAACCTCTTGATGTGAGGTGACAATGCTACTCCCAGCATCACTGTGTCACAATCCCGGTCTTGCCCAGTAAATACAGAAGTACTATAGGATCTAATTCCTGTAGTAGTAGTATTTCTAGATTTACTGGGTAAGACCTGGAATTTACTTTATAAGATCACTTTCTTTGATAATTCTAAACTATTCTATGCCTGTCTGGCTTGCATGGCATGATAAAAAAAAAGAAAGAAGAAAAAATTTACCCAAAGTGAGAATATCCATGTCAACAACACAACAAAATATTAAATCCACATAAATCAGGCGCAGGATTACAGATCATAGGATCATAGGAGGTTACTAGGCTAATGGCTTTGGGTCCCTTACAAGCCTAGCCAAGAGTTTATCCCCAAAAAAGAAACCTCAGCCAGACATGTCACCCCTGTCGATGAGGGACAAAGGTAGAACCCCAGGTACATATTTGTGGTTTCCTATCCACTCATCAAGGTTGTGCTTGAAGAGGGTCAGCAAGGTACTCTGTTTGACGTGTATGGGAAGTCTATTCCAGAGACGGGGCAGCCTCTGGGAGACAAACCTGTCTCTCCCACAGGTTTTGCTGATATCACATATTAGATTAAGGCCTTTCCAGTGGGTAATACATGAGGAGTTAGACTTACAGATATGGAGCATCTCTACTAGGGCAGGGTCCAAGATTGCCTTGTAGGCAAGACACAGATCACCTCAGAGCAAGCTGTATGATACAGAGTAGAGTGATAGTGATTTCAGCCTGTCCTCATAAAACAGGTGTTGGAGGCTATGGATTCTCTTTGTGAGGTATTTCTGTGGCTTTTCCAGTTGGTGCAGGTGTTTGGAGAGGTACATACCAAATGGGACATTAAACTCAATTATTGGCAGAGTACAGAGAGGTAATAACCTCCTTTTTTCTGGACGCAATCCCTTTACTTGAGATGAACCAAGTAAAAGGCTTTTCTGACCACTGCTGCTACATGATGGTCGAATGCAAGATTGTTGTCAACCTGTGTACCCATGTCTTCTCACCACAAGTTGTGTATTTAGGGGGCTGCCATTGATTTGGTAATCAGTAGGGGGCCATGTTTTTGCTGAATGGTATGATAAAATATTTTTTTGTGTTTAACTTAAGGTCATGGCTTTGGAACCAGTCACTTGTTGCGGTGAGACCCTCTTGCAGTATGTTAACATCATTTGGGGAGTCCATGACAGCACTCAACTTGGTCAGCCACAGGCCTTTTGTCTTTGCCTGAACATCTGAGAAGTAGATGCCAAAGAGTAGGGGTCAAGGACAGATCCCTGGAGAACTACACAAGTGGCAGGTTTGCTGTCGGAGGTGGGGGTACCTATTTTGACCCTGTGGGTCCTATCAGTGAGCCAGCTGGCCACCCACCTGATGAGATAGGGATTTATACCAAGTTGTGTTAGCTTTTCAATGATGCCATAGTGAGGGATTGTGTCAAAGGCATGTACTGACTTTCCCTCATCCAGGGCCTTGGTGACAGTCTCAAAGAAGTCAGTCAGGTTCAATAGCCAATATCTGCCTTGATGAAGCTGAACTGGGTGGGGTCAAGTACTAGGAGATTGTCTATGTCTTTCTTTATTAGATCCATAATAATACGCTCTGTGGCTTTACAGATCAAACTTGTCAAGCTAATGGGGCAGTAGTTACCAGGGTAAGTAGTGGCACCACCTTTATGCAAGGGGATGACAATGGCAGTTCTCCACTCTGCTGAAATTAAGCCTGTACTAAGGCTGTGGTTGAATAGGGTGCTCAATGGCGAAGCTAGTTCTTGCTGGAGATGGTGCAGAATATAGCCTGGGCTACTATCAGGTCCCATGGAAGCTGTGTTCTTTGCCTTGGATAGGGCTTTTAACACTTGATCTACAGAGATGTGAGGTGTGGAACAAGTATTGGGGATGTCGAGTGGGCCTTTGGGGGGGACAGGGGGGTGAAATTAGTGCTGAACCTAACTGCTAGCAGGTTGGCTAAGTGAACAGGATCAGTGTAAGTGGAACTGTTAAATACTAATTCGGAACAAACCTGGGCTTTGCCATGGAGGTTCCTGATGTAACTGAATAAGGCTTTGTGGTTTCCCTTTGTTTTGGAGGCTAGTTTCGATTCATAATTGGCTTTGGAGGTTTTCACTAGTGATCTAATTTGCACTTTTTATTAAATAGTGTAATAAATCCACTACAGAATAGAGGTTGGATAGTAAAGCTTTCTTGCATATAGCACTTTCACAATACAAAATCTGTCCTGAGACTATTCTGGAGTGGATTTATTGTACTGTATAATAAAAAAATGTGCCTCTCTGATTCTCTACATGGTTTATATTGATTTGCACACTGTGTTGCCAATTCATGTATAAATGCCTCCTGAATTAGTTAGAAAAAAATTTTGAAAGGTTTGCAAATACTGCTACTGTGAACCTACCTTTATTATTGGCACCAGAATTGTATTTTTGCAAAACAGAAGAATATCAATATGCTGTGCCCTTTTCTATATCCATGCCACTGATCCTTTAGCAAGCCATAGATCTCAATAGGTGGTTTTAGTCTATTAATGACATACTTCTCCGGTATTTTACACAGTGACTGGTGTAAAGACATACAGGATTTGACACTCACTCACTTTGGTCATTGTTTGGGTAATAGAATAACACAGGTTGATTTCCAAAGTTTTGGAAAAACTCCTGTGGGTAAAAGATAGTGCATCAAAATGTCACTTTTATGAGTGCATCACAGGCTTGAAGAAACTTGCCATCTCCAAGTCTTTAATAATTTTTTTGTCTAGAAGCTGAGATTTCATGCCAGTAGAATTCTATTTTAAAATCAAACACATTTTCTTAAAAAAAGACATGTTCTGATTACTTTCTCTCATTTTGGAGATTAAATGGATTTCTGGTATAGAACTGGTTTGTTAAATGGTTTTCAAAGTTTCAGGTAATTTGATGGTTATGAAATTATGAAATGCAGTTTCCTTCTGTTTTTAAGGTAAATATCTCAATTTGTTTGGTTCTACTCATTGTTTTGTTAATATCTCTTCAGAAACATTCAGAGTTTCCACAAAGACCTTTTATTTAGGAAGTTAGCCTTCATTTTATTTGTGCATGCTTTGCATAGATTCCTAAATTCATATTTCCTACAAAGGCTGCAAACCTTTCTGTAACCTACAGTCCTTGTACTTATTCCAGCAACTTTCAATGTTTCAAAAGTTTTTTTTTTTTTTTTTTTTAGTTTAACTGTTAAGCACTGAGTATGACTATCTTTGGAGTATTAGTACCCAGAACAGCCAACTAATATAAATAAATAGATGTGCAACCAAAACTGTTCTTGGTGACAGCACGAAAGAGCACAGGCACTGACTGAATAAATTAAAAATCCACTTTATTCAATAAAATACGATGGTTTAGCGCTTTCATCTACACACTGATAGACTTCCTCAGAACAATTCCACATATATTTGCACTGATTTATATAAGTCCAAGCATCCAATCCGTTTCCTTAATAGATTAACAATCAATTAAAAAATAATTGAACAGTTTATAATCTTTTAAAGTGCCCTGTGCTTTATACTGATGAATGAATACAATTTCTAATCTTGCTGAATGTATAAACTGTGAACAATACTAAAATATATGTACACTTGCTAAAATATAAATCATAAAAGTTCAATGACTAGTAATTTATATAAAATTTATATATAGCATGTAACAAATCAACATGTTATAAAAGTTAAAATTCCATAAAATATTAAAAATGTCTTTAATCCAGTTTAATATATATGATGGTCCAAAATAGGTTTAATGGAAATATTTTCATTTAAACCGGGATGTATGGAGGCATTCAATTTTATCTGCCACTTTACTTCTCTTTCACCTAATTTTTTCTTAATACAGCCTCCCCTCGGGTTGGGATGTATGATCTCCAGTATACCAAAAAGAAACTTATCACAACTATCATTTCCTTTCAAATGTTTCCATAAGGCATTCTTGTCATCTCTTCTTTTTATACAATAATAATGGTCGTAGATCCTATTTCTAAGGCATCTGTCCGTTTTGCCTACATAAAAGCAGGCACATTCCGTGCACTTAGCTAGGTATACTATGTGAGATGTTCTACAATTGCCTCTTTGGAAGACTATTTCGGTACTGTTAATGTCTTCCAACACCAACTTCTTAACATTTGTAATGTAATTACACTGATTACATGTCCCACATTTGTATGTACCCATCCGTATATCCATACTGTTAGCATTCTTAGTCTTATGTTCAAATTCATTTTTCAAATTGAACCCATTCCTATATACAAAAGAAGGTCTTGTTCCAACAATGTTATATATACTATTGTCAATTCTCAAAATGTTCCAATTTCTTTCCACTATTTTCTTTATATCTTGTATGTATGGCGCATACTGTAGAATACATGCCCCAGAATAGTTAATATCTGTGGTCTTACTATTGTTCTCTGCTGCCTTTAAACCATCTTTGATAACTGACCCCAAGATAGGTTTGTATCGAGTTTCTCTATTGTTGACAACATAGTCCTTAAGTTCATTAATCATACTCACGGGATATCCCCTGGTTCTAAACATATTCCCAATAAAATCTAATTCAGTGATCAGATCCACATAATCAGATGTCATCCTAGCTGCTCTTATAAATTGTCCTTTTATTATACTTCTTTTTTGTGAATAAGGATGGCAGCTAGTGTATTGCAGATATGAATTACTGAAAGTGTTCTTTCTGTATATTTTAGATTTGAACCCATCATTTCCCATACTAATGCTAGTATCAAGGTATATAGATTTAGAATCTATACTGAAGGTGAACTTCAAGAACTTACTTCTAGTATTCAAATAATTCATGAAGTCACGAAGTTTAGTCTCTCCACCGTTCCATATCATGAATACATCGTCCAAAAATCTCGTGTATAAATTGATGTAACTGTTCCATTCAGTTTCCAAAATGTGTTCATTTTCCCAGTCTAATAAAAATAAATTTGCAAATATGGGAGCGCAGGCCACTCCCATAGCTACTCCTTTGCTCTGTCTATAGTATTCACCCTCAAAAAGTACATAATTGTTTGTTAACACCATTTCTATAAATTCCATCACTGACAACTTCTTGTCCCATCCCAAGGTACTATATTTGTCAATACTATTGCTAAATCTCCTCATACCTTCACCCAGAGGAATACTGGAAAAAAGATCTACTACATCAATAGTAACAAAATGAATGCTGGTGGTGTACAGGTCTGGTGTGAGTCTTCTTAAGAAGTCCCATGAATCAATCAATAAATGTCTTACATTCTTATATGATGGTTTTAACCATTTGTCTATTACAGATCCAAAGTGGAATGTTTTCGATCTATTACCAGATATAATGGGACAGAAGGGGGGGTCATTCACATTTTTGTGTACTTTGGGTATCCCTACAATAGTGCTAATAATAGGAAACTCGACTTTTAAATAATTATACAAGTCAACATCAATCCTTTCATGTAACAACAGTTCCTCTAAATACAGGTCAATTTTACGGTAACCTATGTTCACTTCATTAATAGACGAAATATCATAATTTCCAGAATTCAATAAAATACAATTAATTTTGTTATTGTATTCCATAACATCATACAATACCACACCCCCTCCCTTGTCAGGTTTCATAATACGCACGTTGCCATTCATTTTTAGTTGATTTATTAAGTTGTGTTCAGTATAACTTAAATTATATTTCATCCTGTTGTTTTTACATTTGTTTGCATATGCATACATTTCATCTATTACCAACTTTTCAAATGTGGCTAATGTGTTATTCAAAGGTGGGGTGTAAGTACTTTGCTTTCTAAACTCACTCATCAACCTACCCTGCTTACCTTCTAACAGTACACGAAGGTTGATTTTACGTATATATTTCTTGAAGTCTATAATATGTTCTACTATATTAATAGACTTATCGGGTACAAATTTCATTCCTTTAGTAAATAACTGGAAATGCTCCTCTTTAATATCCAGGTGTGTATAATTAAAAATATTGTATTCACCTAAACTATAATGAACATCATTATGTTTTAATATGTTCAGTCTTTTCTCCATACTGTTCCCCTTTTGTTTCTCTGTTGGTTTCTCCCTTGATCCCCTCTCCAATTGTGATATGTCCTGCCCTGCCTCATGTCCCCATCTTTCCACAATGTCTTTTCTTCTAAAAAATCACCATCTTCCTTTTTACTATTCCATTTATTAAACTGGGGTCTTTCTTCCATTCCATAATTATAATCCCTATGGGTATAGTTATACCTTTTCCATTATAAGCATTATCTTTTTTATTTACCCACCTATATGCCTCCTTGTTGTCATATTGCTGTCTGTCCCTATTCATCTTTCTGCATTTTCTCTCATATTGTTTATCTATTGCCTTTTCCACCCATGTAAACTGACTGTTAAATAACATTTCATATTCCTCATATAACAAATCATTAGTAATCTTAACATTCAATTCCTCTATTTCAGATAACAAACAGCAATTTTTTCTATCGTTACAAGATACTATAAATTTCATAAAACTAAAACCAAAATTGTCAAACATTTTGGTACATTCCACAATATTTGCTTCATCCATTTCAACACCTAATGGGTACTTAAAAAATCTAAGTCCCATTGGTACAATCTTCATGTCTATACATTGCTTCAAATATAGATTGTCCATTTGCACACTTTTCAAAGTTTTCAGTTTTTTACCAAACAGTATAATAGAATCCTTTAAAGTTCCATTCTCCTCGTTACTAGTATTCCGCTTTTCATATTTTTGTCCTTTGTTAAAATCTGCACAAAACTCAACATTTTGGACTAAAAAGTTACTTAAATTATAACATTTGTTTCGCTCGTTAGAATTAATACCTTTTTGTAAAGGTACAGTACCTGTGTTGACAATGTTCGTGCTCATGGCGTACATTTTCTTAGGAACAGTTCATTTGGGTTTGGCACCCAAGGCATCGAAAATGACCTCCGATCCATTTCCTGTAATGTCTGTAACTTTATCGTTGTTATCCAGATGACTGGAACCGGATCCATAAGAGGCTCGACCGCCAATTTTGGACTTCTCCCCTTCAATAGTTCCTGCCGCCATGAAGCTCCCATCCTTCCGTTGAACATGAGATGACATCAGCAGACATCTGGTTTTACTGCGAGGTTCCGCTTGGCTAAGAAACTCAATGAGCCTCATTAACTCTCCTTTCACTATAGCAATTTCGGATTGCAGCTTATGAATCTCGTCCCTTCTAGTCCCTTCTCGTCCCTTTATTTGAATACTAGAAGTAAGTTCTTGAAGTTCACCTTCAGTATAGATTCTAAATCTATATCATACCTTGATACTAGCATTAGTATGGGAAATGATGGGTTCAAATCTAAAATATACAGAAAGAACACTTTCAGTAATTCATATCTGCAATACACTAGCTGCCATCCTTATTCACAAAAAAAAAGTATAATAAAAGGACAATTTATAAGAGCAGCTAGGATGACATCTGATTATGTGGATCTGATCACTGAATTAGATTTTATTGGGAATATGTTTAGAACCAGGGGATATCCCGTGAGTATGATTAATGAACTTAAGGACTATGTTGTCAACAATGGAGAAACTCGATACAAACCTATCTTGGGGTCAGTTATCAAAGATGGTTTAAAGGCAGCAGAGAATAATAGTAAAACTACAGTTACTAACTATTCTGGGGCATGTATCCTACAGTATGCACCATACATACAAGATATAAAGAAAATAGTGGAAAGAAATTGGAACATTTTGAGAACTGACAATAGTATATATAACATTGTTGGAACAAGACCTTCTTTTGTATATAGGAATGGGTTCAATTTGAAAAATGAATTTGAACATAAGACTAAGAATGCTAACAGTATGGATATACGGATGGGTACATACAAATGTGGGACATGTAATCAGTGTAATTACATTACAAATGTTAAGAAGTTGGTGTTGGAAGACATTAACAGTACCGAAATAGTCTTCCAAAGAGGCAATTGTAGAACATCTCACATAGTATACCTAGCTAAGTGCACAGAATGTGCCTGCTTTTATGTAGGCAAAACGGACAGATGCCTTAGAAATAGGATATACGACCATTATTATTGTATAAAAAGAAGAGATGACAAGAATGCCTTATGGAAACATTTGAAAGAAAATGATAGTTGTGATAAGTTTCTTTTTGGTATACTGGAGATCATACACCCCAACCCGAGGGGAGGTTGTATTAAGAAAAAATTAGGTGAAAGAGAAGTAAAGTGGCAGATAAAATTGAATGCCTCCATACATCCCGGTTTAAATGAAAATATTTCCATTAAACCTATTTTGGACCATCATATATATTAAACTGGATTAAAGACATTTTTAATATTTTATGGAATTTTAACTTTTATAACATGTTGATTTGTTGCATGCTATATATAAATTTTATATAAATTACTAGTCATTGAACTTTTATGATTTATATTTTAGCAAGTGTACATATACTTTAGTATTGTTCACAGTTTATACATTCAGCAAGATTAGAAATTGCATTCATTTGTCAGTATAAAGCACAGGGCACTTTAAAAGATTATAAACTGTTCAATTATTTTTTAATTGATTGTTAATCTATTAAGGAAAAGGATTGGATGCTTGGACTTATATAAATCAGTGCAAATATATGTGGAATTGTTCTGAGGAAGTCTATCAGTGTGTAGATGAAAGCGCTAAACCATCGTATTTTATTGAATAAAGTGGATTTTTAATTTATTCAGTCAGTGCCTGTGCTCTTTCATGCTGTCACCAAGAACAGATTTGGTTGCACATCTATTTATTTATATCTTTGGAGCATTTCATTTTATGAGTACAAAATGTTTTTGGTAACACTAAAGACTGAAGGGCAGAACTGCTGTTCTTTGATTACACATGACCAGTCAATGTTTGCCAGCACATTCTACAGCTATATTTCCAGACCTTATCTGAGTGCACCGTGTGTTGTGATAACACCCTTGTGAGGACTAAACTTAGCCAAAAAATGTAGATGCTCAAAACTAACCGCTAAAATTCGATGGTTGTTTTAAGGTGCGATTGCACCTGTCAAGGAAGTTTGTGCAGATGCATTTGAAAATGGAATGATTTTCTCTGTGGTCTGCTTTCCTGTGATATCACTTGTGTGAAAGAAGTGCAAACAATGTGTTATAAGGGAACAGACAACACTTCTTATTACCCCAGTTAGAGCTGGTGGGATCAGAAACATAGCCAGATGTGACTGCTTACATGCTTCCATCTGGACTGTTGATTTGCACATTGACCATAGAACTACTGCTGCTTTCCCTTTTCAAGGTACAGAGTAAGTATTCCAGGTTGCATGTATATGCCCTAGTAAGGGATGGCAAGTTAATTAATTAGCTTCCTCAGGCTCAAACCCTGTATGTTGGCTATAGGAGACAAGAGTATAATCCTTTGTACCAACTACCAGACTGCTGAATTGGGTATCAGAGTTGATTGAAATGTGCTGAAATGGGTAATTTTGTATTTTATTGTTTCACTCCTTAATTGAAAAAAAATCTTCAGAGGTGCATTTTCAAGGAATGTGAGTTTCAAGGGAAGAGAAGTTTACTGTTGCTCAGGCTAAGTCTATTTTTAATGTGTAACTGTTTTGTTTAGCAAATAGCTGTCAGTATTTGTGCTATAGAATTTCAATGTAGTGTCAATAGTTCACCAGGTAACATACTTGCCTTTGGTGCAGAAAGCTGTGGGTTCTACTCTCTCTCACCAGATAGACTGAATGCTAATACTGCAGTGGACTTTAAAGGGGAGGAGAATGCTACACTCCTGAGTGTGTTGCCCTTTGGATGAGATATTAAACTGTGGCCCCATCTGTCTGTTAACAATAGGTACTATGAAATCTTTTACATCCACCTGAGCTATCAAATAGAGTAGGGGGAAGTTCCCCAATGCCCTGGCCAAATTTCCCTGGTAGTATAAGTACCACCAAGGGTCTCCACTGAAAAGACATTGCTAGCCTAGTGGGACTAAACTGGTCAACAAAGTATGTTTGAAATTAAATCGATATCTCTGCCTTCATTTCAAAAGTAAGAAAATAGTATTCATGCTGACAGTTTTGAGTAATGTCTATAGTAATTGGGAGGAAAAAGACAAGTAATGGGACACCAGAATGGCTATGGGGGGGGGGGTGTTGGTCCAGTCACCTGCCTATGGCCCCATTTGGCCATAATCTGGCTCTGATCAGAAATAATTAATTCAGTGTGGGGGCAGGCTGAAGTTATATAACTGTGAAATGGAAGGAATCTCTGAATCCTGGCTACTACAATTTGACATACTCCTATTACTAGTGGTAATAGCTTCTGAGCTTTCCAAAGGCAGGCCTGGACAAATAATTGGTGGCAGCATATTTCATTTTAGATATCTATTAGTTACTGCCTTACTGCTTGTTCCCAAAGTTCATCAAATTATGATACAAAATGATTAGTTTGTAAGTGATTAATAAGCCACAAATTCAAACCTTAAGTTTGGGCAACTTGTCAACCTCCAATAATCAACCCAAATTCTCTAAATAATACTACTATAGTTATGCTGTCCCATCTCCAAGTCCGAAACTCATTTTAATGTGTGATTTCAATTAATTGCAGTCTATTTTTTGCATAGAAAACTTATGGAAGAATAAAGAGACAGACCATGAGTGTGGAGTATTGGTGAATAACAGGTTCTGTTTATTCTTCAAGTTATGGTTTGTGCATACAATTTTAGGATGCAGATAACACCAGTATAAAGGTGTGTGTGTGTGTGTGTGTGTGTGTGTGTGTGTGTGTGTGTGTGTGTGTGTGTGTGTGTGTGTGTGTGTGTGTGTGTGTGTGTGTGTGAGACTAATGTGGAATGATGGGAGAGAAGGAAAATACCTGAGTGCTATGTGCATCAGTATCAAGATCCTTTTCCAAAGCTTGTACAGGAATTGAATAATCATAACGTTTACAATAATGTGCATTTCAACCTTTAATGCACACTATTATATGTTTTGAAAAGTAGAATTTTCAAAGCAGTAAGTGAATTACATTGTCAAGCAGGTAGTTAGTTTCCAAAATACTTTCTATAAAGCGTGGGATCTTCATTAGAAGTACTACACTGTTTTAGCAAAGATATTTATTTAGCAATGAATTCCTGACTAGAGTGCTATGCTCTGAACATTTTGTTTCATGTATTCTCAACTATCCTTTCATTCCCTGCATACCTTTAGGTTTCCTAGCAGCATCTCCCTTCTGTCCTTGACTGATCCTTTGTAACAGTTTCAGATGTGACATTTTATAACATGATGCCTGCGATTACTCTGAGGATGCAGACTTCTGATTTGATTCTTTGGTATTAAGTGATAGAAATTGAGGGAGAGGATGGTGAAGGGGTAGAAGATTACAGACACTGACTTTTGCAAGTACATCTTTCAAGGACACTCGGCCAGAAATTATCTACATTGCCACATGAGCGTTCTTGTAGAAATACATACAGCCTCTGCCATGTTGCTCTTTATATTGCTGCAATGGCTAGTTTACTTGGAATGGTGTTACCTATACTAGGCACAGTGAGAAGATGGGTATACCATGTGGGTTAACTTACCTAGCACAGTAGATTGCCACCTTGACGGCAGAGTTAATTACATCAAAGGAATTAACTGTCACCAGTCATTGCCATGATTACCTAAACCTAATTATTTTCTGTTTTCCCATTCTAATTGTGCCATGCTACTTTATATGCTAATATATATATATATATATATATATATATATATATATGTGTGTGTGTGTGTGTGTGTGTGTGTGTGTGTGTGTGTGTGTGTGTGTGTGTGTGTCTACTTCTAAATGTCAAACTTTCAAAACATAAGCTCAAAGTTTTGAAACTTCAAAATTTAAATTAAAAAAAATATATTTTTTTACGTTTTTGCAAGGGTTAAGCCCCCTGCACTCCCCACACCTGCTAATTAAATATACCAAACTCCAAGATTGCACTACATCGATAAAAACTGTAAATTATACCATTTTGCTCTGTATGGCAATCTCCATTTAAACAGTTTGAAGTTTCAAAACTGCTTTCTTATGGTCTCGACCATAAGAAAGGTGATGTTTTGAAAGTTTGAAATTTAGAAGTTGACCCTAGATAGATAGATAGATAGATAGATAGATAGATAGATAGATAGATATAGGTATAGATATAGATAGAGATATAGATATATATATAGATATAGATATAGATATAGATATATTTCCAAAATACATTAGTGTTCAAGAAGAATTAGAATACTTGATAAAAGTAATGTTCTTCAAATGTGTGAAACACAAACTACTTTGTGTTATTTGCTATTGTGTGATTAGTCCAAATATTAGTTTATTTTATTAATGGAAGTGCTTTAAATGAGTACATCTGATGCTGTATCTTTCCTCCTGCATTCAAAGAAAACTGTGGGCAGGATTCACGAAGCCTCCGTGTAAGAGTTACAAGGCTTACACAGAGGCTGCAGTTAAACGGTGTGACGTTAGCATGCCATGCATATGCATGAGGGCATGCTGAATCACACCTAAGGTTAACACGGTCCGTGTAAGACAGTAGAGGGCGTGTCCGTAGGGCGAGCCCTGCAAACGGACATGCCCCCAGAAGAGTAAAAGTCCCGAAAGTAACCCCCACGACAGAGTCCGTGTAAATGTGAATAAACACAACACAACACATGCCCCCACAGACTATAACATAAAATGTAAAAATGAACATGTTATATTTTTTTTTATAAGTTTTAAAGATGTTTGCCCGTGAGTGCGCTCGTTTGTGTGGGCATGCCCGGCACTTAGCCACAGTTAGCAGTCAGTGGAAAAGCATATAAGAACTAAATATGCAAAGTAAGCCAAGAAGCAATAGCGTAGCGGTAGAGATGTTGGCTGAAGAGGAGGCAGTCATGGTTTGAGCCCCCACAACATCAATTTTTATTTTTAGTGAAATAAGCACGAAACAATTCCCTGACATATATGTGCATATATAAAATTATATTTTATGTAAAATGTAATGAAATGGGCCATGTATTTTGAAGAAATGTGAGATAATAAAAAAAAAAAAAATGTCAGATGTGCCTATAGCTGAGCTACACTCTAACAAGTTGAATATATCTGCCCGTAGGTGAGCAGTGTTTTAACAGGTGTAAAATGAGTGCCTGTAGGTGAGTAGTGGTTTAACAGGTGTAGAAGGAGTGGCCGGGGTTGAGCAGAATACCAACACGCTGAAACTGTGTGCTCATAGCTGAGCTGAGCTGAGCATAATATGCGTGCTGACAGCCAAACGGCGCGTAAGCCAGCGTGATCCGTTTGCACGGAGTTGCGCACCACGCCAACAAGCTAACCGACGGGCAACGTTGAGCAAGCTGTATCAAAACTGCCTTTACACAGACACACCTCCTAGCTTGTGTAGACAGTCATAAAATATAAAAAGTAATGACTAGGCTTGAACTCAGGATACCATGCACCATAGTCAAAGTACTGAACCACTAAGCCATGACAGTTGCTCTTAGAAATGCAGTAATAGCATATATATAGCAATGAATGGAAAGAGGAGCATGACAAAGCAGGTTTTGTGAAGCTGATACAATTCCAAAATGGCCAATCACAGATAAGTGCGGGAAAAACAGCATATATAAGCCCCATAGGCGGGAATACACAGCATAACCGATTGTGGAACCGACTTGCAGTTAGGATGGCAGGTGTAGGAGAGGGTAGTTGCTTCCAAGCACAGAGGTGGGGCGTTGAGGAGTCCAAATATATGGTTTGGCTCCTTGTCCACGATCATGAGGCCCAACTCATGCAGGGCCAGGTCCTGTGGGGAGCATATAGGGCTGAGGCATGGGACCGGTTGGCACATGATCTCACCAGTGCCACAGGAATACCAAGGACTGGTGAACAGGTCCATCACCACCATGTGGACCTGAAGAGATGGAAGCAGGACCAACTGAACCGTTGGATCCAGGAGGCCCGGCAAATGCCCAATGCCCCACTACTGAGTAAGTTACATGTAATTATTTATGTAAGAAATTAACCTAGCTGATATTATGGAGATGTGTATTCCCAATATTACTTCATTTATATTGCAGCTGCAGGTGTCCGTTCTGCGAACCTTCAAGCCTATGCCAATAGGCTGGTGCGGTTGCGCCACCAGGCAGGTCAGTAATTCTCTCCCTGTAACTGTAAAAAAATATAAGTATGACAGCTTGCAAAAGAGTGCAGTGTAGTCACTTATTAATAAAAAATGCAAGTAACAGTGTAAGAGAGTTTGCAAGTATTGTTTGATTACAAAAGTGTGATGCAGCCTGTAATCCAAAAATAAAAATGAAACAAGTCTGAAATAAAGATGTTCCACCTGTAATATAATAATACATAACCTGCAGCAGGCTGAAAAGTACAGCTACAGAAGCTGAGTAAAACACATGTGTGAAATATATCCCTGTTTAAATTCTGAAACATGACACAAGTGAGACTGTTGGAAAGGATTGTTATAACTAAAAGTAAAACATGTCAATAAAGCCTAGAATTAAGTACCATCCTGAACTGTAAAAATAAAACAAGTGAGAGAGTGTGAGAAAGAGGTATAAATCCACCAATAAAGTAGTAATAATGCTTGAATAAAGTATACTGCAGTCAGTACAGAATGAAATGAATGTGACAGGCAGAACCAAACAGCAACGTGTGTTGAAAAAAGTACTGAAGCTGGAATGTGTGTCCCAAAATCTGCATATGTTGCTCTCAGTTTGCAATATGCAGATATATGGTTGTATGAAATACCAAACATCCACAGTTGTCTATAGCCATATAAAGCAAATGAAGCAGGATGATGTAGCTGAACAGAGCCAGATATGAATGTGTATGAATAAAAGTGAAATGTATATTGATGTAGCAGTAACATTCCTATCACCAACATGAATAAGTTGTGACATAGGAAACTGTAGTCAGACCTGTAGTGTGTATATATCTGCAGCTAGTAGAAATGTACAGCATATGTATAGGTATTTGAAGTTGTTAATGAAATTTTTCTTCACCCTACCCTATAACCACAAATAATCCATTCCACGCGAAATGGGTATGTGTATTCACAATTAACACCCCTGGACAATTGTCCTGTTGGTTCATACATATTTGCATGTAAGTTGATGCATGTGCCCTGTTCATACATCCAAACCTGATGGCCTGTTGCCATCACTCAACCCTGCATGTTGTTGGAATGTGCACTGTTGTTCAAATTATGCATGTGTTATGCTTGCTGTTCAACGGCTTGAATATATGGGTGTTTGGTTAATGAGAATACTAATGCATGCTGTTACAACTAATTGTGAATGGTATTGCACATTACTAACCCAAACTGTCACTAAATAATGCAAAACATAGGACGACAGGGAAGGCGGGTTCCAGCGGACCCACCTCTCCCACCTCAGCTGGCGAGTGCACCTGGCAGTAGTGCCCAGGCCGGACCCTCCTCCGGTGGCCCTGTGCCACCTGTGGGTGGAAGCACTGCAGGGGATGGGGCTCATCCCCCCTCTGCAAGTGTGGCCGGAGGAGAACATCCACTCACCCTCCATAGTGTCCGGACTGTGGTGCGTTGGGAAATCTGGCACGCTGTGCTTGGGCCCCTACGCCAGCTTGAGGCACTGGTGGCACAACTCATGGGCGTGCCTGCTGCCCGGCCTACACAGCCCCCAGCACAGCCCCGTCCTGGGCAGTGAAGGCACAGTGGCAACTGCCCATGGGTGGGGATCTCAGTTCCACTGTTGCCATCCGTGGGCTCATGGGCTCGAGATATCCAAACATCCATCCCCGTCAATTGTGTAACCCCCCACATGTGTCATACACCACCCCTGTATGTGTCTTGTTTGTCTTGTCTGTTAACCTCCCCTACCTACCTTCCCAGCTATACCGACTTCCTGTACCTGACATACCACTCTCACCTGAAAAAAAAAAGGGCACTCTGTACCCACAAAAAAAATTACGCCCCATACATAGCTGCCCATTTTGCACACATGTCTGCTGGACATGTAAACTGGCAATTACAATTGGCTGTACAACAAATATTATTGTTGTCCTCACACCTCTCTCAGGGGTGGAAGGTTTCAAATTTCACACCAAATTACAAACATATGCACAGCTGTTGCTGATGAAGAAATGGGCAGCTATGGGCCTTTCCTACCCTCTTTGTGCCCCCTTTTTCACCACTTTCCTATCTCCCAATTTTCTTTTCTTTAAAAGAAAATAGCGTGTGTGTGCGCGAGAGTAAGCACTTTTAAGCAGTAGTAAGTGGGTGTGTGCGAAGCTAAGTGGCAGTGCTTCATGCGTGACCTCCGCGCAAACCAGCGCTAACCCGCTTACAACTGCTTAAAAGTGCCTTAGTCACTCTGAATGACAAGGCCTGTAGTTTTCTCAGCAGCAAAATAAAATACCTCCCTCAGTCTCGAACCCAGGACCTTGGAAACACTAGTCCGTATGACTTAACACTAAGCCATGACTGCTATACAAGAACATTGTGCTGAAAGAAATATATCATAAAATAGTAGGAATTAGTGTAAAGGGAATATAGCAAGTCTAGTACACAAAGCATGTCATGTATATATTTACTGTCAAATCTAGTGGATTTGTAAAATAGTACTGTGTGCTGAGAAACAGTCATGCTAGTTGGCAGCTACTAGGTAATGATGTCACAGTAGCATTTGGCAAGCCACACACATACTCAGAGCAGGATAAACACTGCCATAGTTGAATAGTTAAGAGATCAGACATAGCAACTATGACTGAGTTACAGGGATGTCCCTCATGTGAAAACAAATGTCAACTGTGCCTCACTGACACCCTGTCAAATGTACTAACAGTAGGCAGAAAGGTGTAACCACACATGCAATGGTAACTATGACTGACTGAAGTTATGCACCACCTGCACAGCACAAATGGTGCACTAATACATATGCTTGAAATAACCCACAGTCACAACTGCAGAATATCAGAATATGTCATTGGAGTATCCCACTGCTATGTACAATTCCATGAGGCTGATAAAAGATGCACCAGAGAATATATGAGGCCTTCTCAGCAGCATGATCAAATACCCTTGTAAGTGTCAAGGCCCACATCATGGCCAGACCACACTGCATGCAGTAACACCCTACCACAACAAACACATAGGGAATTGCTGCCCAAACAGATTTAGCAAGCATTACAAGCTGTGAAAGTAAATGGAAAATAGGAAAGCCATAGCAACACATTACAGGAAAGACACCTAGCAGGCATACAAGGAGTGAATGTAAAGGCCAAATATTGAAGCCATAGCAACAGATTGCAAGAGCCACTGCTATATACCAGTTACACCACAATCCCCACAGGAAAGCACACACACCCATATACACAGTATTACTAGTCGTAGGTGTCAATTTACATACACACGGAGAAGAAGACACTGGAGGAAGGAATACTCAGCTTACAGAACAACATGCATTGCAGTGTCTACAACACAGCCTGCAATATGAGAGACATACCAACCCTTACACTCACAGAACAGTGTCCACAGCAAACCAGCATGGTCCCCACCCTGATAATCTGAAAGGGCTACGCCTAACTAACAGACCTTTTTATAGCACAGTCCTGTAATCACAGTGAGAACTGCAAACACTACACAACAGGCTGCATGCAATTAGTAAATGCTGGCTAATAATTGGTGCAGAGGCCATCACATGGACATGTGCAGATACCTACAAAAGCATCCTGTACTCCCAGTCCACACATGCAATACTTTCATTGCACCTGCTGGAGGTAGAGAGAGAGAGAGAGAGAGAGAGAGAGAGAGAGAAAGAAAGAGAGAAAGAGAGAAAGAGAAAAAAAAAACCTGTAACAACAAAACAAAGAGGCTGACAGCAGGCCAAGTAACTTCAAGCCTACGCAAACAGCTGCAACAAACACAGGTAATGTAAAGTACTACTATAATAGTCTACATACTGTGAACCCCCCAGATGTGTTATTGGTCTGTATCTATGTATATGAAGATGTGCATAGGGCCAGGGACATGCTGCAACTGTCACTGAAGGCTCTACATACATATGTATGTGAAGGTAGCTATGTGCACATAGCAATGTAGGTTGTAGTGCAATGTACAAGTAGGGTGTACAGTAATGGATGTTCAGTAGTACGTTACTGTGTGTATACATATGTGGAACTAAAAAGTACATATATATATATATATATATATATATATATATATATATATATATATATATATATATATATATATATATACATATATATATATATATATATATATATACATATATATATATATATATATATATATATATATATATATATATATATATATATAATATGCATATGTGTATACATAGATAGAGAGGGATGTAGAAATACATAGACGTATATAGTTTCACAGTGTCATAGTGTAGTACTAGGCTATCTACTGACAGTGTATTGAATAGATTTATAAACTTGCGCCTCTGTATAGTAGTGACACAGTGAAAACCCCCCTACATAATAGCATTAGTTTACTGTGCCTCTGTCTAGTAGTGACGCAGAGATGACCCCTGGTGTAAACCTATGATCTCCCATCCACTCGTCAAGAATTCACATGAAGAGTGTCAGTGAGGGTCTCTGCCTAACATGAACTGGGATCCTGTTCCACAGTATGGGAAGCCTCTTAGTGATGGCTCAGTCCCTACAGTATGCCCTATTCATATGTGTGCTGAAGTTTAAATCTGTAGCTGCTGTGGTTCTGATGGATTTGGATTGTATGAGGTGGAACATGTCCATCAATACCTGATTGGACTTGGCCTTGTACATCAGGCACATATCATCCCTACGTAGGCAGTATGCTATGGAATAGAGCATGAGTTACGTTAGTCTGGCAGCATATGAAAGTTGTTGGAGACCCTTGATCCTCCTGGTGATGTACTTATGGGGTCCCCCTAGCTGTTGCAAGTGCCAGGTGAGGTACATACCAAATGGGGCATAGTACACAGTCATGGGCCTGATAAGGGAGGAGGATAGGGGTACAATGACCCCTTTTGATCTGGATGTAAATCCCTTTATGATAAGGTGGGCAAGGTAGGAAGTCTATCCAACCACTTTGGCAACGTAGGTGTCAAATGAGAGGTCAGTATCTATCAGTGTCACCAGGTCTCCGATTACTTTGTCTGTACTCAGTGGGTTACTGTCTATGTGATAATATGTGGGTACCTTGTCCATCCAAAAGGGTATGAGTATACATTACGTGGCATGCAGTTTAAGGCCATGACTCCGGCACCAGTTGTTGGTGTCCGTGAGGCCTGTCAGTAGGATGTATGTGTCAGCTGGTGTATCAACTATGGCGCCTAGTATGCAGTCATCTTTGAACATTGTCAGCCACTACCCTCCCATGTCTGCTTCCACATCTGAGAATTATATGCCGAACATGAGGGGTCCCAGGACAGAGCCCTGTGGGACACAACTTGTGACTGGCTCTGAGTCTGACATGGCACCAGTGAGTTTGACTGTAGGGTTTCTATCCGTTAGCCGGTTTGCAGCCCATCTTGTGGCATGTGGATTTACATTTCACCTGTTGATCATGTCTATGCTGCCAGAGTTCGGTATTGTGTCGAAAGCCGTAGGCAAGTCCAGGTAGGCTGTATGGACCGCTGTGCCCTCGTCAATGGCTCTAGTGACTGATTTGAAAAGGTCAACCAGGTTTATAAGGCAGGATCTGCCCTCTACAAAGCCAAACCCAGGTGGGATCAAGTGTCTAAGTCCCCAATGTCTCTGTTTATGAGTTCCATAATGATCCTTTCCATAGTGTTGCAGACCAGGCTGGTTAAGCTTATGGAGCGGTAGTTACCAGGGTCTGTAGAGGTGCCTCCTGTGTGGAGTGGGACTACTGTTGCTGTATGCCAGTGTCCAGGTACATATGCTGTAGTAAGGCTACAGTTGAATAGCATTTAATGTGCGTGTCTAGCTCCTCTTGGAGTTCACGTAGTATGCAACCTGCAATACCGTCGGGTACCATTAATGCTGTGTTTACAGCTTTGCTGAGGGTGGTTCCCAGCTGGACATCTGAGATGACAGGGAGGTTACAGTCAGCTGGGATAAGTAATTCCTCATGTGTGGGTGAGGGAGGGTAGAAATCTGCACTGAACCTGTCTGCCAGAATGTTGGCATTATCTGTGTGTTCAGTGTAGCGTTTGTCACTGTGAACTAACTTTGAACATATCTGAGGGTTCCCACCCAGGTGTGTAACATAGCAGAAGAAGGCCTTGTGGTTATCTGTAGTGTCCATAGCGATGTCCCTCTCATTGTTGGTCTTGCATGTTTGTACGATAAAACGTATCTTTCTACTACTGCTGATCAGAGATGCATTAGCTCTATGGAATTCTGCTCTGCCGTGCAGTAGCTACCTTCTGTTGCTATACAATTTGTTCAATGCTGGAGTCCACCAGACAGGATGCCTGCCCTTGGTGGAGAGGGTCTTGTTTTTATTTGTGATTGCATGATCCATGCATTCTTGGAGATGTCCGTAGAAAGCATATGTGAAGGTGTCTGCATTGTGGGAAGTGGTTTCCACTGGCCCAGTGGGCATTAAGGATACCAACTCAGTTATAAGAAGTGTAAAGTCGGCATGTGAGAGGTTTCCCACTGTAGTCTTTTGTGTTGTGGGGGAGGTGGGATATGTATATCCAGGGGGATTAGTCTGTGGTCAGATGTGACTAGTGAGGGGTATACTTCCGGTGTGTAGCACATTGTCCCCATGTTTGTGATGATCAGGTCTAGTATATTATCTTCCGTTGTGCGAGAGGTGACTAGCTGTTCCATTGCATTTGACTTAGTGAATTCCGGGAACCTTTGGGCTAGGGTGTTTGGGGTAGAATAATGCACCCAGTGTATGTTAGGGTAGTTGAAGTCTCCCAATATGATGGTGTGTGGTGGGACATTCATATCCTCCAATGTCTTCAGGAAGGCTGACTGTGGTTCCTGCGATTGGGAGGGTGGTCCGTAACATGCTACCAGTTGTATAGCAGGTTTGCCTATGGTTATCTGCACCTGGATAGTCTGTGATGCTTCATCCAGTGATTCATTCATAGGCTAGTACTAAGCTAACTGCCCTTTCGAGCCATTTTAAGCTTAGCCAATTATCCCCTGTGAGACTCAAACCCTGCACCTTGTATTTGTAAGGCAAACACCTTAACCATTAGGCCACCCTCCCAACCTCATATGTTGCCACTAACCTGGAGGTGTGGGTGTCCTTCATGAATATGGACACCCCCCCTCCCTTTTTGTTTTGCCCCGAGTCCTGGGGCCAAAAAGCATGACACGGGGTATAGCCTGGTACCGCTGGTGTGCTCTCAGGAGCCTTGAACCAGGTTCTCACTTACTGCACAGACATCGGGATTGGTAGAATATGTACGTACAGATATATGTAATACACACATACATATATAGATATATGTAGAGACATATACATATACAGATAGATCTGACTGACAACAGATATGTCTGTATATGACTATCTCTCTCTCTGTCCCACCCCCTCTCACTCTCACTCTCCCTGTGTCTCTCTCTCACTCTCTCCCCCTCTCTCCCCACATCTATATGTATATATCTACATCTATATATACATATTTTATATACATATATACAAACATATATATATATATATATATATATATATATATATATATATATATATATATATATATATATATATATATATATATATAGATATATATATATATATATATATATATATATATATATATATATATATATATATATATATATATATATATATATACTGTGTGAGGCACATGTGTGCAGATGTCTTGCAACAGGTGCCTGGTGTCAAAGGCATGGAGTGAACACCAGTGTGGATACTGGAGTGCCATACCCCATTAAAAAACACTGACACCAGTAACACCACATATGTGCATGCCTGCCCACCACTGCATGTGTCAGGGGGGAACAGGGGCAACAAGTGTACAATAGGCTCCACATTGATATACACAGTGGCACACTAGTCCTGTAATACCTGTACATGGAATGTGTCAGCGGACATGGTGTGTCAGCTATGGACATGTAGGTCACTGTACCCCTCCACACCCCACAATGTCCAACATGGTATGTACCTCCCATGACAGCTACAGACATGGAGTAGGACACAGACATATGCAAATAACTGTCTCAATGCACTCAAACACAATACCTATGCAGAGTGACTGACAAGACCAAAGAGCGCACACAGACTACCTACATAGAGGTTACCACTGCTGGATATACATAGTTCGGTCACACCCATGACAGTTGTCTAACAACCATGGTAACACCTCCAACATCCACAACACAAATTACCTATGTCTGCTGTCCTTGTCACTGCAGTATAGAGCACATGGTGGAGGTACAGGACCCTACCCACAGATACGACATACCCTGTAGTAGACCACACAGAATTAAGAAGCAAGGCTCCCCATGAGTAGATGTCAGACATACCCCTGCTGAATGTTATGCAAATAGGTAATATGCCATATGAGTCACCCTGTGAACTCTTTGTAAGGAGCAGGTACGATCATAACACATGTGTCACAAGGGGCAGGGTAGCATAACAGTATGCTGCTGTAGGCCCAGGACCAAAAGCACACTACCTACATAAGACACAATGCACACCCATGAACACATTGCAAACAAAATATGTGAGGTGGAATGAGTGTGCTAGTGACTGGGTACATGTTGTGTACTGGTGTGATTGCTCACCATGACTGTCTGTCTGTCATGGTAGTGTGTGTCCTTGGTGTGAGGCCAGAGACAGGTGTGTGAGGTATTGCGATCAACACATACTACATTGCCATATGTTGTGCTGTGTTACCCTGTATGTCACTGTGGTGTAGGTAGGGTTATGGCAAGTAAGAGTAGTGTGCATTACCAGTGAAATATGTAACGTGCATTGTGTGCAGTGCATGGGCCGATAATGTTCCCCATAGAGTACCTTGATACAAACCCCCAGTGTAAGGTTGTGTATTGTACCTGAAACAGTGTGTTGACTGCTGCAGTATACTAGTCTGTCGTATGGAGTGTGCCAGGTACTGTTGCACAGTTGTCGGATGAGCGCTATCTGGTCATTTACATGTGTATCCCCCAATAGACAGACAGATGCTATATATGGTGTTTAAGTTATATCACTGCAGTCGAGTATTATGTGTATTATGTGTGCCATAGTTTGCTGACAGATATTGCTGACATATTTTCCTTCTCCTTTTCAGGGCTATGGTTCACCAGCGGAACCCTGTCTACTCCACTGCAGAGGAGGAGGAGATACACCAGAGCCTGGTGCGGGATTTCACTGTACTCTTTTCCCGCACCAGCCAGAACCAGCAGGAGAGGGCTGCACTGTGGCAAGACCTGGTCCATCGGGTAAATGACATAGGCACACATAACCGGACATTTGAGCAGTTACGCCATCACTGCAGTTATTTAATTAGAAATGTCCATCAGCATGCATCGGATATCCACAGACAGCAGCTTGCCACAGGTTGTGGGGTGTCTAGACATCCCCCCTTCACCAGACTGGAGGGACTACTCCTAAGTGTTGTGGCAGGACACGGAGCGTGCAGGTAACATGCCATGTGTATAGTTGACCGTTCTGTACACTGTTAGGTTATGCATGTGTGAGGTGTGTCCTCGTTTTGTAGTTGTAATCTTGGTAATTATTGTGCAAGAGTGATATCCTCAATATCTGCAGTACACCTGTGGAAGCTAACTGTTGCACTACTGAACTGTATCATGCCCACAGTATCAATGGCACAGTTGTGCCCACTGACAATAAATGTCTCTTTTCTGCAGGTCCCTCTGGTGTAACAGCAAGGCAGCCTATCTGTGCTGGTGAGTGTGTAATACCATTACCTTCAATACTCTTGATACTAATAGTAATAATAGGCTGAAGCAGTAGTGCTATGTGTTTTATTGCAGGTGTGTTTGTGTCTGTGGGTTGATATCTCATATACTGAGGTGTGTGCATGTGTGCATGTGTGCATGTGCCCATGTGTGCATGTGTGCATGTGCCCATGTGTGCATGTGTGCATGTGTGCATGTGCCCATGTGTGCATGTGTGCATGTGCCCATGTGTGCATGTGTGCATGTGCCCATGTGTGCATGTGTGTATCAGTGGTGACATTGTGTACACATTGTAAACTGTGTTTCCTGTCTTACTCCCACAGGTTCTGGTGCTGCTCTGGTGTTGTGCAGCAGGGAACCTGAATCAGCTGTTGTGGATAGTGATAATGATGATACCTGTGTAATGGCACAGGTAGGTGTGCCAGGGTCCATCATTGGTCAGCCAATTGACACTACACAGCTGTCGACCCCGTCAATGCGCACAGTCATCCTGCCAATACATCCTTTGTCACCAATGTCCCTAGGTGATGGACGGGATACAGTGGGCATTGACCAGGGTAATGTGGTACCGGTGGCACATGCATCCACACACAGCAGCCATGGCCAGGGTCCTGACACGGTACCACACAGGCAAACGTCCAGGGGTTCTCATGGGAGCATCCGTGGGCGTACTGCCCCTGTCAGACGTGCCCACAGAGGTCTTTCAACCTCAGCTATGTTTAGGGCTGTAATGCAGACACAGTCACGTATGGAACAGTACACCAGACAGGGTCTGAGAGAGGTGAGAGCATGTCGCACAGCCATGAGTGACAGTATGTGTGATGTTTCAGCTACCATCCGTAACTTCGCCAAGGTCATTGACAGACATTGGGGGGACACATTAGATCTGTTCCACAACTACATGTCCATGAGTCAGGGCAATGGTGGATGGTTTTGGTGTCGATGTGGCCGTATGCCAGCAACAGCAGCTGGCAGCTGTCATGGATGACAACAGGCCCGCGACCGCTCACGTAGTGCCAGCAGCAGCCCCAGCAATGCTGGGTCTGTGCTGTCATCAGACTGCCCCAGGAGACCACGTGCATGTGGCGCTGGACAGTCCCAACAGGGACCTGTCTCCAGTCACCAACCACCTGCTTCTGATGACAGTACCCAGTCTGGCTTAGTTCCTGATACGGTCCATAGCACCCCTGCCAGGCACAGGTACCGTGTCCGTGGCCACAGACAGTGATCTGTATGACCTGGCAGGTACAGATTGTGGCTGTCCACAAACACCTGTATATGGCAGCCATGAGGTGGGACTGTGTGCATTCATACACACATGCAAAGTGATAACACCTAGGGCTACCTTATACACGCACACACTGCATCAACATTGCCCCATCTCTTACTGCTGTCCCTCACCAACACACACACACACAGACATGTCAATTAGTTGTATCAGTGGCAGACTCAGGCATACCAGGTTCACACCCTGTGCATATGATGAAACTGTGCCACCTCCTGCAATCTGTAAAATTGGTGCAGGAACAGGTTAACATGGTGCTGATGCACAGGGTGACTACACAGATGTATTGTAATAGTATGATGTCGACAACAGTACAGTGTAATGATGGCATTGTGGGTATATACCAGCATGCCTGATGCAGTTACAGTATGAATGTCATTGCATTGTTTTGTACACCCATAGTAATTACCACAGTGTTCTGTCTGCACATCTTTGCATACTGGTGGTGAGGCTGTGAAGGGATGGCCACCTACATAGGTAGCACAGGGGATACTACAATGTACATATTGATACTCAATGATGGTCATGTCAACTGAGAGTTGCATGCTGTCCACACACGACTCTGCAATGCAGATGTTTCAGGATGTTGATATCCATGCAGTACTACACAACAGGTTCAAGGCTCACAAGAGCACACTAGCACTACAAGGTCACACCTCATACCATGCATGACAGCACCAAAACACAGAACTAACTATGACAGGAGGGAGAGTGTCCATACATGTCAAGGATACTGTGGTGCCAGGACAGGTAGCATACATCATACTAAGTCTGGAACTGCTGAGTGAGGGCTCAGTGTCTGTTATTTGACATGTGTATTATTACAGGTATGAGCACTTGAGTATCAGGCCAGTTATTCAACATTACGAAGGTACATGGTCTATACACTTGTGTGGGGTGCGGCTGGACCCAGCCCATCTGACCTGTGAATGTCTGGGTACTGGCTTATAGTCCCTGCATATATGCACTGTTACCTACTGGAAGTCGTACACCTTGTTTGTTGTAGCATTGTCTACATACAGGCCTGCTGACTGTAGCTTTGTTTGTATGCATGTTTGCCTGTTATGTTCCTGAAACACTGATTCCACCTGCAGTGCAGATATACAGTGCCTCTGTGGATCCCTAGTGACATCTGTATTGCTTACTGTACTGATGTCCATGTGTCACTTGACAGAACATCACTGTTTGTCCTGTTTGCATGTAGCTTGCCTGTAACACATTGCATATGACTTACCTCGCATTTGCTCAAGACAGCATTCATATATGCCAGCACTAACAAATCAGGAGCGCTACACCCTCACATAGTCACCTTGAGTACCTTGTTCGCGATTGGCCCTATGTGTCGTTACTTAGTATGGGAGTCACAATGCTATGGTAGCATGTGCAAAGGTCACCTGTTGATCTACTCTCAGGCCCAGTTGGTGAATCTGTGAGTCATGTGGCAATGTTACAGCTGCCTCATGTACACAGACAACCCTCTCCCCTTCCCATACACGTACAACACATGTGAGAGATGCAACCACATAGCCAAACTGGGGGCTAAGCTCTGTTAACACAGCACTGGCATTCCCTGTCAGGTGGAGTGGGATACTACAGTGAATACAGTACCAGTCTCCCATAGACCTGCCACGACCACAATCCAAACACAGAAACACACAGGTACATTATTGGACTCTCAAAATAGCATCCTGCCTCAGCAGCTGACACCTGCAAAGCAGACACACAAGCAAATGTTAAGCCAGAGCAGAGCACATGCAACACATAGCTCACAAAGCCTGTGTGCCAAACAGTCACAGGCCATACGGCTTGACAACACACCTGCTACAGTTGTATGAGGTACCTCTATCATCACGTACACTGAGGTCCTGCTCCCAGGCTGAACAAGGTGACGGTCATGCTGAGCTGCCCGTCAGCACTATGATCCACCACATAACAGAAGCATACCGGTCACTCCAAGGCATGTAGAAGTATGACTCAGACATTGTCTGTGCCAGTGTGTATGACCTCTGATGCACCTCCCTGGACTACATGTTAGGGGGCATAGAGGGGCTCTCTGAGCTTGTGGCACAGGCTGGTATGACCCTGGCCTTGAGTAGCATCTCACCCTCACCAAGAATGCTGCCACAATATGTAGACAGGATCATCAGTTTCTGCAATTAACGTATGTTTCAGTGACATTCAAAGGGGATCCAATGCCTGTCAGTGTGGGATTACATGCTGGACAAGCCACATTGCTTTGCTTGGGACAGCTTGCACCTGTCACCCATGGGCCATTGTATATTGGCAGAGGCTGTTGCTACACACATAGTGCCTTTGTATGCAAGGCTGACATTACATAGCCACCTACACAGGTATCACACAGGATAGGACACTAATAGAAATGCTACTCAACAGCAGCAGCAGTGTAAACCTCAAGATGCATGCAGTGAAAACTGTTCTTAGCATGGGGTACAGCAATATCCATGCAGTAACAGACTCCTGGTACAAGGCTCCCAGGTGCACAGCATCAGTGCCAGGTCATTCCTGATACCATGCTTGTCATCCCCTACACATGCACCAAACCAGAACAGGGGGGATGTATCCAAAGGCACCTCATATACACACACACCCAGGTTGGTGGCACTGCACAAAGCATCAGAGCCTCTCCATGTGCAACACACAGTGGGTTAGACTGCCTTCAGGTTCATAGCCTGGCACACACCACACTCCCATACCCAGGAAACCCACTTGGCCTTCCTGACAACACTGGGAATATGACGGTCTTTACACACACCATTATATGGTTGTACTGCGACTACCCAAACATAGAGTGTGAGCATTACTCTAGCTGCAAGACCCTATCTGAAGGGTTCTTATCATTCATTCCCTGCATTGCTATGGAACAACTTGTTACCACTCCCACAAGTTGTGACAACATGCTGCACCTGTTCATCACCAACATGTGGACTATGTGCTCCAGACCAGTCATGTATCCCTTGCTGGTGGGATGACACCATCTACAACCCACACTGTATAGTCACATACCACATGCAGCCCCTGCACAGAACACCACAGTCATACAGTTGTCTGATGCATATTCCATGTATTCACATGAGGCAAGCTTCGGACATGGGAACTCTTGCAGTTCACAGGTACATATGTGTAGGTAGCACACACATACATCATGTGTGCATTGACATTACTGATATAATGTGTGTCATGCAATATTGGGAAAAACACCCCACACACATGGACAAACTGTGTGACAAAAATACACATGGCATTTGTAGGATACAAACCCCTACCTAACTATGTTAGATCACTTGTGAGAGACGCAGTATCAGAGCACGCTATTTGCATTACTGGGTGGATTGCTTTCTCCTGCTGTACTTATAGGGTGCTGACATCATCAGTGTTTAGACACTGGAATTTGCAGCATGTGTTGTGTAGTAATACTTGCCAAAAGGTACATTTTTCTTACACATGGAATTGCACACACTACTCCCCCATACACATTCAGCACTTGCAGGATTCAAACCCCTACCTAACTATGTTATGACACTTGTGAGAAGAGCAGCAGCAAAGCGTGCTATTTGCATAACTGGGAGGAATGCTTTCTCCTGCTGTACTTATAGGGTGCTGACATCATCAGTGTTTAGACACTGGAATTTGCAGCATGTGTTGTGTAGTAATACTTGACAAAAGGTACATTTTTCTTACACGTGGAACTGCACACACTACTCCCCCCAACACACACTGAGCACTTGCAGGATTCAAACCCCTATCTAACTATATTATGACACATGTGAGAGACGCAGTAGCAGAGCATGCTATTTGCATTACTGGGAGGATTGCTTTCTCCTGCTGTACTTATAGGGTGCTGACATCATCAGTGTTTAGACAGTAGAATTTGCAGCATGTGCTGTGTAGTAATAGTTGCCAAAAGGGACATTTCTCTTACACATGGCATTGCACACACTACTCCCCTACACACATTCACACACACACTGTGCACTTGCAGGATTCAAACTCCTACCTATCTATGTTATGATACTTGTGAGAGACGCATTAGCGAAGCGCGCTATTTGCATTACTGGGGGGATTGCTTTCTCCTGCTGTACTTATAGGGTGCTGACATCATCAGTGTTTAGACAGTGGAATATGCAGCATGTGTTATGTAGTAATAGTTGCCAAAAGGGACATTTCTCATACACATGGAATTGCACACACTACTCCCCCACACACATACTGAGCACTTACAGGATTCAACCCCCTACCTAACTATGTTATGACACTTGCTAGAAACGCAGTAGCAGAGCATGCTATTCACATTACTGGGTATAATTTTTGCTCCTGACATATGTATAGTGTGCTGACATCATTATGGATGAAGAGGTATGTACATCTGTTACTATCCATCAGTACAGGGGAGAACATATCTATGCATTAACTTTGCACAGGCACAGTGGCCTACTGTACTGTGGAGGCAGATGCCAAATACACTGTGGATAGCCTTCTGTATTCCCTAGGGACAACAGTCAGGTATTGCACTCTACGGCCATATGTTTACCTGTCAGATGCAAGTATCTGTTGCTCATATACTGTTTGTGGGTCTTTATTGCCATAGCCTTCCCTATCTCTATAAACAACGTGTGTACTGTGGGAGATGTTTGCATATGAGTGGGATCCAGTACTTTACTTATGTCTCTGTTGTAACTTCACTGTGTGCACTGGGCAGATGTCTGTATTGTGGGAGGTTCCTGTGTTAACACATAGAAATGCCAAATATGTGTGTGCAACTGCTGAACTGTGACATGGCCTAAGTGTGTGAGCATGCCCAGTTTGCAGTTTGTATGGCTTCTTGACTGCCACGTCTCATTTATCTAAGTGTGCGAGCATGCCCAGTGTGACCTTTCCTTATGTTGGGATCTGTGGGCCACCACATTTCTGTTTGTGTGTGGACGCCATCTATATATCACATGTACAGTTGAGTGTTGGACATCAGGTTGTGTTCTTACTGCCCAACTGCTTTGTGTCTGAACCTAACAGGCATTATGCTGCGCCTGCAGGGTCATCATGGGATAGTTTGCATACAGTTGTCATCATCCTTTCTTGCTGACCAAACAGTTGTATTGTCGCATAGTGTACTGGTGCAGAACTTTTACTGTGGTGGACAGTATAATCGGTTTCAGTCCTATCACTGCTTGTAATATTTATAGTGAGCACATCAGACTGGTTGAGGGCCAGTTGTGCAGATATGACCATGTTGCATTTTGTTCAGATATGGACAGCATAGTACATGATTGTCTGACATTGTTAATGCATTCCACAACTTGTGTGGACAGTGACAAACAATGGCCATGTGCCCTAGTCCATTTGTAATGCTAGTCAGAGAGTGTTTGTCCTTCAACACACATTTACTGGTGTTTGCCATGACATATGTCACGGTTAGTGTGCTGTGCCTCTGTCTACCCGTGACATACAGGTGATATCCAGGGTACACCTACCATCTCCCATCCAGTCATCATGATTCCTCTGGATGACAGTCACTGAGGGACTCCCTGGATATCCTGTAGTGGGAGTTTAGTCGTGAGTGGAGTGAGCTTCTGGGTTATGGACCAATCGGTACAGCATGTCATGTTTATGTCTGTGCTGGGGTTCAGGCCTGTCAGCTGCATAGGTCACCAGCATTCAGTGTTTACATGGTGCCAAATGTCCATTGATACCAGGTTGGTCATGGCTCTATACATCAGGCACAGTTCACCTCCAGCCAGGCAGTATGGCACTGTGTGGAGCTGCAGTTTCTTTACTCAGGCGACACATGGCATCTGTTACAGATCTGCGATCCTCCTGGTGGGGTATTTGTGTGGTCTTTCCAGTTGCTGCAGGTGTCTGCTACGGTACATCCCTGAAGGGCCATTGTACACAATTGTGAGGCTGCTGATGGATGACTGGAGAGGCACATTGACCTACCCTAACCAAGCTGTGCTTACCTTCATGATTAGGTGGGTATATGGTATGTTTCTGTAACCACTACAGACACATGGTTGTCACATGCAGGATATCTATCACCTTGTGTCCCCAGGTCTCTTATTGCTCCTGATGTACTTACTGGGTTAAGACCTATGTGGTAATTTCTGGCCATGTACTGTGTTTCCACAGGGATTGACTATACACTATTCTGCATTTAGCTTGTTGACATGGCTGTGGCACCACTTGTGTGTTTCTATGTGTGCCTTTTGTAGGTTGCTTGTGTCAGCTGGAGGGTCCGATATGGTGGCCAGTTTGTAGTCCTCTGCGAACCTGTTCAGACAGAGTCCTTCCATGTTGGCCTGTACCTATGTGACATATATAGCATACAACAGAGGTCCCAGGACCAAGCCTTGTGGGATGCCAGTTGTACCTGGTTTGCAGTCTGCCATGGCTGCAGCATGTCTGCCAGGTCAGTTCTGTCCTTGAGCTGGTTTGCAACCCATCTACTTGCATAGGGGTTTATAGTTAGGCTGGTGAGCTTATCTGTACCGCCAACTAGGGTATTGTATGGAAGGGTTTAGCAAGGTCCAGATAGGCTGTGTGATCAACATTCCCCACATCAATGGGCTTGGTGCATGTTTCACATGAGTCAGACATGTGTAAGGGGCAGGATCTGCCCTATGACAGCCACACTGGGTAGGGTCCAATGTCTGTAGGTACCCAATCTCATTATTCATGGGATCCATGATCATCCTCTCCATTACTTTGCCAACCTAGATAGTCGGGTTTGAGGGGTGATAGTTTGCAGTATCCATTCAGGCACCCCCTTTGTGGTGTGGGACCACTGTTGCTGTACACTGCTCTTTGGGTACATATCCTGTGGTAGGACTGATAGTGCACAGTAATGCTAATTGCTTTTCCATTCTTCTTACAGTACTTGTTGGACATAACCCAGGACACCATCTGGTACCACTGATGGTGTGTGCTGTGCTTTGTGGATGCTGGCTGTTACCTCAGCATCTGCAATGTCAGGGGGCCAGCACTCTCCTGGGATAGATATTTGGCAGTTAGGTGCTGGTGGGGAGGTTTGAAGGAATCTGTTCGGTAGGCTGTTGGCAATGTGTGTGGGTTTGGTGTATTGTGTGTGATATTAGAGTGCTGCAGAGCATATCTGTGGATTATCACCATGGTTCCTACCATCAGGTAGGACAGCTGTGTGATAATCCTTTGTGTCCTGCACAATTTGTATCATCATAGGTTCATACTAGGCTATCTGCCCTGGCCTTGTTTGAGCACAGACAGACTGTGTGTGGGTCTCAACACCCCTTGCAATGTGCATATTATGCCCAACGTAGGGTTTACTTTCCTAGATGTGACACAGGGATGGCCCCCAGTGTACACCTACTATCTCCCATGCACTTCACCGGGTTTCTCTTGTTGAGTTTGTGTGTGGAGCTCAGCCTATCATGGACTGGGATTCTGTTCCAGAGTGTCAGGAGCCTCTGGGTTATGGATCTGTCCCTCCAGCACATCCTATTAATCTGTGTGTGGAGGTTCAGATATCTCACTGTGGTGTGTCTGCTGGATTTGGGGTTTCTGCAGTGAAGCATGTCCATTCATTCTGGATTGGACATGGCCTTGTAAATCAGGCATACATCACCTCTGACTGTGCAGTATGCTTCTGAATTGGGCTGTGGTTTCTGCAGCCAGGCTGCAGATGTCTAATGTTTGGACCCTTTATCCTGTTGGTGGGGTATATTTGGGGTCTTTCTGACTGCTGCATGTATAAGGTAAGGTACATCTGAACTGGGGCATTGTTGTCACGTATGGGCCTAATAAGGGAAGAGTATGGGGGCACAGTGACCTCTCTAGCTCTACATGTGCATCCTTTCATATTAAGGTGGGCAATATAGCAGGTCTTCCTGGCCACCTTGGCAATGTGAGTGTCACATGAGAGGTTACTGTCCACTTGTGTCCCTAGGTCCCTGATTACTTCTTCCATACATAATGGATTGCCACCTATGTCATACTTTGTGTGTGCCTTGTTTGGTATTTGTTGATACATTCATACTCTGCAGTGTCTTCAGGAAGGCTGGCTGGGGTACCTGGGTTTGTGTGTGTGGTCTGTAGCAGGCTTCAAACAGGTACACAGTTTGAGACAGTGTTACTTGCCCGTGGATAGTCCATGCTGCTTCTTGCTGTGGTACCAACTTGGGGGTGTGGTTATCCTTGATAATTACTGGTAGCCACATTCCTATTGTCATGTGTTCCATGTTTTGGAGCTGTAGAGCATGGTATGAGGCATAACCTGGTAGTATTAGGGTGCTCTTCTGGGCCTTGCCCAGGTTTCTGTTACAGAACACATATTACCATTCTCCATGCTGTGGTGGGTTTGGTCTGCATGCACCTTGCAGGTTAGACTTCTGGCGTTGGGTAGCATTACGTCCAGGTTATTATCCCTTGTGCTACCTATGGTGGTGGGTTTGTGTTTCCAGACTTACCTATTCCAGGCACAGTGGGGGTGACAACAGCCTTTGCCAGTATCCACACAGCCAGGTGTGCTGGGTGCGTGTCATCCCTAGCAGGTGGGGCATCATGTCTTGCTCGGCATGTCAGCCCAGGCTGTCAGCCATGTGTTCCCCCTTGCTAACAGCAATACCTCAGCCATTTATTGTACTTGATCTTGTTGTCTTCATAGTGTGGCATCATGCTTGGTGAGGGTGAGATGTTAGGTTGGGTCTTCATGTTTGCATATACTAGATGGTGTTACATTGCTTGACACATGGCAATCATGCCTCAGGTGGTGCTGCAGGGCTGCCTCTGTCGGATGCACATACTAAACTCCCTGTACATGTTTGAGAGCAGGTTGTGTCATGTTAGGCGTCCCTATTACTATATGAGTGAGTCAGAGAGGGGTATCATTCCCAGGGTTCCTACTGAGCCAGTGTATGTGCTATGCGTCGCCTCTTTGCCAAGGCCAGGGCATACTGGGCATGCCTCCTTCTGCCTACTGGGGCATGCTCAGGTTGTTCCTCCTCCGAGTCACGCTCTGCCTGTGATGGCCTTGGCAATGGTGGGGGGCTGTTTGTCCTGGCCCTATGCTGGTCCTGCTGCAGCTGTTTTCGCAGAATCATTTTATGCAGCATAGCACATACCATGACAATTTGGGTACATGTAGTTGGTGAGTACTGCAAGGCTCCACCAGATGTGTCCAGGCACCGGAACCGTGACTCGAGCAGCCCAAACACACACTCTATTACATTACATGTTTGTGCGTGTGCCTCATTATGGCATTCCTGTTCAGGTGTGTGTGCGTTTCTGATGGGTGTCATCAGCCACGGCTCCATTGCATAACCTGCATCCCCCACTAGGTGACCATGTGGGATGTCCCCATTGGCAAATGTCTGGTACAGCTGCATCAAATGCCAGATATGGGAATCATGGTAGCTCCCAGGGCAGCCAGCACACACATTCATTATTATGCCCTAGGCATCACACACGACCTGGCAGTTGATGGAGGGGAAGCCCTTGTGGTTAATGTAGGCCCTACCCTGCTCACCAGCTGGTGCTTTGATGCATATGTGCATGCAGTCTATTGCACCCACTACCTCAGGGTATTCCGCTATTTACTGGAAGAGACGCATATTGCTGGCCAATACCTCACGGGCATTAAGGAAATATACATGCTCACCAACATGTGCTGACATTGCATCCAGGAACTGGTGCAGTACCCTGGAGGCTGATGCCTGTGATATCCCCATCATATCACCAGTTGGTCTCTGGAAGGTACATGTTGCTAGTATTCTTAGGCCAACACATACCTTGGTTTCCACTGGGATGGGTTCCCCTCTGTTGGTTCTGTGTGTGAGGCGTGGCCTGCACAGCTCAACAATTTGCTGCAGGAGGTCTCTGTCCACTCTATAGTGCTCCACTATCTCCAGCTCATGTAACCCCTGGTAGGTGACCCTGGGCCTGTACACTCTTCTCCGTCTCCTCACTGTGGGTTGTCTGGCAGCATTTCCATTGTCACCACCCTCAGCAAGTCTCCTATGTCTCCTTATGACAGCTATGGCAGCCCCTAGCATGTTTGGTCTGAGTGCAGCTTTTTCAGTTTTCACTTCTACTAGCTTACTCCTGTCTTGCAGTGTCTCTTGAGAGAAACATATTGCAATGCTGTTTGCAGTGTTTTAAGTGCTGGGCTGGGCTTGTATTCTGCCTGTGTAATTGCCTGCTTCTAATTGTTTTCACCTGCTACCTCTACAGGTATTCCCTGCTAGTTTCCTACTATTTCTTCTGCTTCCTTTTCCTCTCTGTTTCCTCAGGGGGAGCAGCACGCATACCAGCGAAAACACGCTCACAGTGGCTACCACGTGCGCACACATGCTCTCACGGACTAGAATCTGTTTATTCGGATTAAAACACGTGCACACCAGCACATACAGGTTTACAAATCTTTAAACAGGCTCCTACATACTTACTCTGCCTTACACGAGCGCACTCACGCTTACATGCGAGCACTCTGTCTTACTCGTGCCTCCCAGCATGCACAAACACGCATGCACGTACAGCAAGAAACTTTGGTGTTGACCACAGTGTACACCTTCCATTTCTTGACTTTCCCATGCTTATCTGTTGATACTCCTCTTTTTATGCTGTGTGATTGACATCTTTCACATACCACTTTGCTCCAATGAGCTTGATTTCTTCCTGACATTCCCCCCTGTGATGTCACCTATCTCCTACTCTGTTACTCCCCCTTATCTAACTCTTACACTACACAGAATGTGCTCATTTGCTATGTGACAGTGTGATTCACTATGCTACCACTCATTTACATAGGATTGCCTACTAATGCTTAGTTACATGTCTTACACTCAGCTTCCCCCCTTAGCAACCACTAGACGGTGGCCATGTTGTTTTTGGTCTGCTAGTCCCTGCATTGCAAATCCATGCATTACATAAAACCCACATTTGTGGGTTTCAAACCTTTATTTTTCTGTTTTATACAGCGCAGCCTGTTTGTGTGGGGCTGCGCTGCGTTTAAACATCGCCGATCTCCGAAAAAAAAAAAATTATTTCATGTTTACATCGGGTTACCATGCCAATGGCCACATATTTGGCCATTGGCATGCTGACTGCAACATTTGCACACTTTATTTGGAGCTGTCATGGCTCCATTGTGTTATTTGCAGTAACGTACTCAGTTGTCAACTGAGTACATTTCTGCACCTAACACAACTCTTACATGGGCTGGTTTCAGCTTCGTGGATCACTAATCCACCTCATTTGCATGCCTTTCGGCTGCAAGTGAGGTGATTAGCATATCCACGCCCTGCCCATGTAAGAGTTGTTTTAGCTGTCTCTTACACGAGATTTCGGGCTGTTCCTGGATCGCGATGGCTGCATGGAGTCTTACACGACTCTTAGACTCCATGCAAGCCATCAGCAAGATTAAAAGCATGTATTACTTTTATAAACTTTCAAAATGCAGAACCTACCAATTTCATTCAACTTCTGGGGGAGTTTAATGAACATATTTTATTTATTTATATTTGTTTTATAAGCATTCTCTCCAGCTTACAAGACCCCTGTCACTGACTTTATTGTGCAGTTAATTCTTGATATTTTCGTTTTTTTGTCACAGTAGACTCATGCATGTCTGCTAACCAACTTGAAGGAAAGTTGGAGTTTGACCCTGTAATCCTGCCCACCCTCATGCCAACACCACTTGAATTATTTCCTTTATACTCACTTGCTCCCTGTAAAGCAAAGAGAATACATACTAAAAAGGACACTGCTTTGTTATGTAACACACAGGATACAGGGAATGATAACACTGTTCTATTGGAAAACATTCATTCTACAGAAAAAAGGCATCATCTTTCTAAATGTAAAGGTAGAAAAAAGAGGCAAGGGGCAGATGAACAAGGAAGACATCAAAACTGAATGTGGAAGGATTGAAGAACATTACTGTAGGAAAACAGCAGAGAAAGAGAGAAGTTGACAACATTGCTCAAGCTGTGAATGTACAAAGTCAGCTGGATGAGAATGTTATGCCTTCAAATGAAATAAACTTTTAAAACAGTGAGATTAATAAGACTAATGGTGATGAAGATCATTCCTTTGAAACAACTGATAAAGCAGATATTACTGAATTAGAAGTTGAGGGTTCTTTGGATATGGTCAGAAATTAGTTTCTTGTAATAGAAGATTCAATTATTAGAGAAACTGATATATTTGCAGAGCAGATAATGAACATTAAATAGTATTATGATTGCCAGGAGCAAAATAGAGGATGTGAGAAAGGCTTCTGAATGCCTTAATGTAAGGAAGTATGGATCTGTTTTTATTCATGTTGGTACAAATTATCTCATCCACAAGGACTCTTTCACTGTTAGTAAAGAACATACAGCCCTTTTAGATAGCAAAGCTTGTACACGTGTTAGGATGTATTCTTCATAAATCACACATAGAAAGGACCATGCCTCTTGACTGTCCAGATTTTTTGCAGAATGTCCAGATATTTGCCTTGCATTTTCTGGTATATTCCTCTTATAACTTGTGGTGTTCTGGAAAATCAGTGAGGACTGAAGTCACTAAATAATGATGTACATTTGAGTTTCAGACTTTATATCCTTCAGAAAATGCATGGTATCACAAATCCTGTTAGTCTAACAACTTTCTAAGTTTTAAGAGCAATATTTAAAATCTGACCCCATCTGTGGACCTTTATCACACCATTATTTAAAACGTTATCCAGATTTCTTGCACTAAGAGGTTGATAGGTTTGGAAAGGACAGTCAGGTCACCCTGAAAGAAAATATATTTTTGTTAAATACCTGCATGAAAAAATGTCCCTTTTAAAAAAATAGAAATGTGTAGATCATCCAAGCCTAATTTTGGGCACACATGTTTAGACTAGATGGTGTGCACTTGTCAAGATCACGTTACAGAATTTTTGCAGCAGATATTTTGCAATATTTGACATACACAATATAGCAGTTTTGCCAGGTCAGAAATTGAACTGTTGACAGATGGCAGCGTCTGGTGCATATATGATGGTTGTTGATGCATCTCTGATGGTTGTTAATGCTAGGAGCATCAGTAATAGTCTTTTTTTACTGGAAAATGTACTACATTCCTCAAGACTGATATTGCTATTGTGAAATATAGTTAAAGAACAAAGAATGAAAACACATTTTGTCAATGTATAAATGTTTTTGATGTAACAGACATTCTAACAACAACAAAAAAAAAAACAGGTGGAGGTGTTATGAGAGGGATTAAAGATTTTTATGAGACATGTGACTATTGCGTGTTCAGCGATAACACCAATACTGTAGACTGTATAACTGTGACAGTAAAGACAATCTTGGAACACACAACAATTGTTGGTGTGTACAGTCCACCAATGTCAAGTGCTGATGATCTATAGAAATTCATAAATTTCTTGCATGAAACACAGGACATAATAATAATAGTATCTAAGGACTTAAATTTACCAGAAACAGACTGGAATAACATTAATTCAACAAAATTAGTAAGGAAATTACTTACAATGTATGTTCAGGAACAACAGTTGCTTCAGATTGTAAAAAGACAAGCAGGGAATGTAACATACTAGACACTGTTTGTGTTCCTAAAGAATTTACTGTTACTTCATGTCAAGTTCTAATACCATTGATGTACTGTGATCTTGGGATTATAAAGGTTAAACTGTTGCTAGGTAATACTGCCAAACTGAAATCTAAGACAGTGCACAAAAGATTAATAACAGATTCTCTGGAAGCAAAATGGTCACTATGTAAAACTAATTGGAGTGATACATTTAGTGGAAAAATTCCAAAGGAATGTGGGAAGTTTTGAAAGAAAAATTGTTTGAACGCAAAAAAATCAAAAATGTTTAACATCAGGATCTAGGTACACAACATCAGGAGGATATATTTCCATAAGAACAAGATATGTTATTAAAATGAGAAACAAAAAAAATAGAATAAATGGAAAAGAGGTCAAACTACAACATTGAAACTGAAATAAACAAGCTGGACAGTCAAATTAAACATAGTGTGAGACAATATCAAGACAAATTTAATGAAAATGTATATAATGGTGTTGAGCATAAAACAAAGCCATTTTATAGATACATAGATGCTGTACGAGTAAAGACATACAAATTGATAATCTTTGTGTAGATTCTAAATAACAGACACAACAGATTATAGACATGTTTACAAAATCTGGTGCAGAGCAGTTTGACTCCACAAAGGGGGTGATAAATAGTCCTGGTAACATCCAGGTAACTTTGGATACAGAAATCAAATTAAATTATCTTGAAAAAGAATTATGCAAACTGGACCCAAACAAAGCCCAAAGAGGAGAAAGAATTAGTATTAATGACATGAGAACACTTTGGCATGAACTTACAGTACCATTATATCTGTTATTCACCAGGTCATGAAAATATAGGGAAATTCCTCAAGACTGGAGATGTGTACTTGTTAAACTAATCTTCAAGGGGAAAGCAAAGTAGGAAAATCGTAGAGTCATACAGACCCATAAGTTTACTTTATTAGTGTGGAAAAATAATAGAAAAGGTTATGCTGGATAAATTACTGTCAAAATTGGAAAGGGTAGGACTTGAAATCATACATCAGCATGCATATGTTGAAAATAGATCTATTACCACCTGCAGCATGATGTTCTATAACAATACAATAACAGCTGTAAATAAAAATTTGTGCTGTCATGTAGTTTATATACCTTTAACTTCAGCATTTGATAGGCTCATACACAAAATAATGATCAATAAATTAGAAAAGCTCAATAATATAGATCACTATAAGTAATTCCCACACCCCAGCACCCTGCAATCACCCATCCTTCAATCTCCAACCCATCTCAACCAGCTCCATAAGGAAACTCCCTTCTAAGTTAAAATCTACCACTCTAGCCACTGACCTTCTGCCAGCTGAGTACCTACAAAAGGCAACTGAAGCCATAGATATCCCTGAGTCCATCTTAATTAATAGAACTATTAAAGAAGCTACTATCCCCTCACTCTGGAAAGTGTCACATGTGATACCTCTCCACAAGGGTGGACCATCAACAGAATTCTCCAAATATAGACCCATAGCCATCCTATCCCCTTGGCTAAGATTAGGGAGAAGTGCATTCACAAACAGCTAATGTACTTTCTCCTCCAAAACAAACTGTTGGCAGACCCCACCATAGTACCACTGCTGCACTCCTCTTGTTTACTAACACCACTAATTATAATAGAAATAATGCCCAACTCTCGTCTGCCCTATTCCTTGCCCTCTTCAAGGATTTTGACATGGTCAGTCACCAGCTACTTATTATTGCTCTAAAAAACATATCTACTGATCACCAATCCATCCAAAGGTTCCAATACTACCTGCAGGACAGACGTCAGGCTGCTCTGTGGCAAAACCAACCATCTTCCCTCTTACCTGTTACTATAGGAGTTCTTCAAGGCTCCATCTTTGGCCCATTACTTCCCTCTTACCTGTTACTATAGGAGTTCCTCACGGCTCCATCTTAGGCCCATTACTTCCCTCTTACTTGTTACTATAGGAGTTCCTCAAGGCTCCATCTTGGGCCATTACTTCCCTCTTACCTGTTACTATAGGAGTTCCTCAAGGGTCCATCTTAGGCCCATTACTTTTTTCCATCTTTATAAATGACCCCCCCACACAGTCACCCCAAATGCTTCATGCATACAATATGCAGACGATTCCACCCTCATCTATTCAGCCAATACCCTACAGGACCACCAGACCATGACCCAATCCACATTTAAAACTGTTGAGAAATCCTCTAACCTGGTTTAATACTAAACCCCAATAAAACCAAATTACTGCTGTTCACTCCCACCCGTTGAACACCACAAATTACCTTCACAGTTATATCTAACAATGATACTACAATCTACCCAGACACTAGCATCAAATTACTAGGTGTAATAATAGACAATTTCAAATTTGACCTGCATGTAAACCAAACAATAAAAAACACTAATAAACTGGTCTCCCTATATAGAAACTGTACATTTCTTACCCCAACTGCCAGAACTACCATTGCCCACTCCCACCTACTTTCTACCCTCTTATATACTTCTCCTATACTGACTAACTTGGCAAAAACTGAACTAAATAAACTCTCCAGTTGTTACAACCATGTTGCCAGATTTGCTACTGGTTCAGCTTTCCGCACTCACCACTGTCTAAACCTATAAAACTTAAACTGGCTTTAATTCTCTTATCTGCTTCTCTATAGCCACCTCATTACTGCTCATAAAATCCGCTACAAACATGATAAAATCCTTGCCCTCACGTCTTTAATAAGTCTTTATACTAAATTTAGAGAACTCTGATCTACAGATAAATTTCTGCTAAATACTGCTAAATCAAACAACGTGGTTGGCGAGTCACTATTTTCCAACTACATCACCAAAAACCTAGATGTCCTAAGTCAGGAAACACACCATAAGTTCCACACAGCAGGAAAGTGCACTTGTAGGATTTTGTAAAATCTTTTATTCGTAAAACACCATCATTTAAAATCAAACGAACCAGGTCAAGCGCTTTCTTCCCCTGTACAACACTTAGGGGACATCCTGAGAACCAAATACACATTTCCATAGGATCAACCTATTTAAACCAAGACACTCAATCAATCAATTAATCAATTAGATGTTTGAATACATTAAGTTAAAATATATATTTTTTTACAAAATGTCCACAACTGAATAAAAATAAACATGAGTGAGTAAATTAAGGAAGTTATAAGTTAGAGAATATATAAAATTCATAAAATTCATAAAATTAATGCCCTTTTCCTTAAAATGGGCACCAGGGATAAATAATAATTTAAACATGGTGCTTCCACGGCATTTAATTTAATTATCCAATAAAATTCTGTCAAATCTACTAGAAGTTCCCACCAACCCCCTCTTGGGTTGTGTGGTACAACTTCTAATATGCCAAATTTAAACATTGTGTCACCCTGGCAAACTAGGGTGTGTCTGTAAAGTGCATTTTTCATGTTGTTCTTACTAATAGCATATAAATGCTCATAAATGCGTGTCCTAAAATTCCTAGTGGTTTTACCCACATAATAATTATCACATTTCTGACACACCAAAATGTATATTACCCCTTTAGTGTTACAATTACCTTTTTGTAAAAAAATGCCTCTATGGTGGCCTTTAATATGTACTATATCCTTGTTTAAAATAAAGGTACATTGGTTACAATTTCCACATCTAGTTGTTCCTTTTGTATCCAGTGGTCTTTGTATAACCACTTACTCCATTAGATTTTTGAAATTTTTTCCTGCTTTATAAATAAAGTTTGGTGATTGACCCAAAAGTCTGGAAATATCAACATTACCCTTAAACATGTTCCATTTCCTTTGTATAATACCCCTGAGTGTTTTTCCCCAACCCCAAAGGTTATGACCATACTTGCGTTGTAAACACCATTCCTTGTAACACTGTTTACAGTTTTTTGTATTATTTCACCACTACCTAACAAGGGTTTGTATTTAATTCCCCAGCCATCCTTTATTTCTTCTACCATGTTATCTAGAAGTTTATGGGGATATCCCCTCATTTCAAACAATTTCCTGATGTTAACTAGTTCTTCCATAAATGTCTCTCTAGTGGAACACATCCCACCTGCCCTAACCAACTAACCCTTAAATATGTTCATTTTAGTGTGCATTGGGTGGGTACTCTGAAAATCCAAATAACTATTGGAAAATGTTTCCTTCCTATGGATTTTTGAAACAAACGTTTGACTTGTAACATCCTTAAATAATGTAACATCCAGATAATCAATACTTTTCTTAGAATCCCTAGCTGTAAATTTAAAGTAAGGACAAATCGTGTTCAAATAATTCATAAATTCTTTTAAGTCAACAGAATCATTCTTCCATAAAATGAATACATCATCCAAAAATTGATTATAAGTGTACCAATAGGGTTTATATATACTAGTAAAAATATACTTCTTTTCCGATGCATAGAGTACCATATTGGCATATATAGGGGCACACGTAGCACCCATTGCTACCCCCTGTACTTGTCTATAAAACTCACCTTCAAAGGTGAAAAAATTATTGGTTAGGTCATATTCCATAACGGCCAAAAGGAAATTAACCATAGAATCTGAGAAAGGGGTAAGCTCCCTGACAGTCTCATAAAACAGTTCCAACCCTTCATTATGAGGGATGGAAGTATATAAATCAACGATGTCAATGGTAGAAAAAAATAACATTGTTGTCATACCATTCACCTTTGAATTTGGCCAAAAAATCACATGAGTCCTTGAGTAAGTAATCAATGGGCTCAACAAAATTCTTCAGTATTCTGTCCACAAATGTACTTAAAGTATGGGTGGAACTATTCTTAGCTGAAATGATCACCCTAAATGGGGGTTGGTAAATACATTTATGTACTTTGGTGATACCAAAGGCCTTAGGCACAAGTGGGTAGTCAGTGGTCAAAAAATTAAACAAATCTTCTGATATGACCCTCTGTAATAAAGAGTCTTCCAAAAATAACTGTATTTTTCTGTGTGCTATATTAACCTCATTTCTGGATATCGTTTCATATTTATCTGTGTCTGAAAACATAAGGGTAAGTTGATCTATATAGTCAATGGTGTTAAACAATACAACCCCTCCCCCTTATCAGGTTTCTTTATTCTAAGCATGGTGTTAGTTCTAACTTCATTAAAAAGAGTGAATTCATCCTTAGTTAAATTAAAATGCTTCACATTGTTTAACTCTCTAAATTCTTTCTGAATTTCATTTTCACATGCTTTCTCAAAAGCTGGAATTAGGGAGTGCAGGGGTGGGTTATAACAACTTCTCTTCTTTAATTTGATGTTAATATCATTAAGTTGCTTGTCTTGGTCTCTAAAAAGCACCTTAAAATTTAATTTTCTAGTGTAGAGTCTTAATTCAGTAGTAGCATCCACTGTATCTATCTCAAAAGTAGGTATAAACTTAAAACTTTTTCTAAATAGAGAAAAAAAAACTTCTTTCAAATTCATTTCCATATAATTATAAATCTTAAATCCATCTAGGGTGGCACATTTGCCTTCATATTTAATCACATTCGAATCAATTCTCTTGGGATTTTGTATCTGTAGCTGTTGTTGTTCCTGTATCCCCCCCTGTAATTTCCTCTGATGTTGTTTCTTTGCATATGGCCACCTTCTAAAAAAAAGTTTTTGTCGAGTTTTATTTTCTAACTGTTCGGACCTTCTAAAAGGGGGAAAGTTTGTCTCATAATGTTCAGATGTGTATTCATAGGTCTCATGTTCTAAACCAGTTGGTATATCATTGGGTATGAAATTATGTGGGTTGTCCCCATTTTCCAAGCTGCTGGTACCCCTCCCACCTTCGGTCTTAGGGTGTAAAAAACAATTGGCTATTTAAATTCCCTAATGGGATGGGCGTTAACAATTGTGATGTAACTGAATTATTAACATTGTTTGACAGTTTTGGATTTGAACTCATTGAGTTCATAGTGAAAACCAACAATAGAAGAATCAAGGTAATGTTGGAAGAATTAGATAAGATGAATGTTATGTTCACTAATGATTTATTATTTGATTTAAATTCTGTTCAGTATGAAACAATTTTTAATAGGGTTGATGCCAATGTTAAAGTAAATTTGGAACGTAAAAACAAAAAATTACTTAGGGACCAAAATGATTATTCTAAAAAACAAGTATACCTCCTACCCAATTGTTTTTTATACCCTGAGACCAAATGTGGGAGGGGTACCAACAGCTTGGAAAATGAGGACAACCCACATAATTTCATACCCAACGATATACCAACTGGTTTAGAACATGAGACCTATGAAAACACATCTGAACATTATGAGACAAATTTTCCCCCTCTTAGAAGGCCCAAATAGTTAGAAAATAAAACTCGACAAAAACCTTTTTTAGAAGGTGTCCATATGCAAAGAAACAACATCAGAGGAAATTACAGGGGGGGGTACAGGAACAACACCAGCTACAGACAGAAAATCCCGAGAGAATTTATTTGAATGTTATTAAATATGAAGGCAAATGTGCCACCCTAGATGGATTTAAGATTTATAATTATACAGAAATGAATTTGAACAAGGTTTTCTTTTCTCTATTTAGAAAAGGTTTTAAGATTTTACCTACTTTTAAGGTAGATACAGTGGATGCTATTACTGAATTAAGATTCTACACTAGAAAATTAAATTTTAATGTGCCTTTTAGAGACCAAGACAAGCAACTTAATGATGGTAACATCAAATTAAAGAAGAGAAGTTGTTATAACCCACCCCTGCACTCCCTAATTTTGACTTTTGAGAAAGCATGTGAAAATGAAATTCAGAAAGAATTTAGAGAGTTAAACAATGTGAAGCATTTTAATTTAAACAAGGATGAATTCACTCTTTTTAATGAAGTTAGAACTAACACCATGCTTAGAATAAAGAAGCCTGATAAGGGGGAGGGGTTGTATTGTTTAACACCATTGACTATATAGATCAACTTACCCTTATGTTTTCAGACACAGATAAATATGAAACGATATCCAGAAATGAGGTTAATATAGCACACAGAAAAATACAGTTATTTTTGGAAGACTCTTTATTACAGAGGGTCATATCGGAAGATTTGTTTAATTTTTTGACCACTGACTACCCACTTGTACCCAAGGCCTTTGGTATCCTCAAAGTACATAAATGTATTTACCAACCCCCATTTAGGGTGATCATTTCAGCTAAGAATAGTTCCACCCATACTTTAAGTACATTTGTGGACAGAATACTGAAGAATTTTGTTGAGCCCATTGATTATTTACTCAAGGACTCATGGGATTTTTTGGCCAAATTCAAAGGTGAATGGTATGACAACAATGTTATTTTTTCTACCATTGACATTGCTGATTTATTTACTTCCATCCCTCATAATGAAGGGTTGGAACTGTTTTATGAGGCTGTCAGGGAGCTTACCCCTTTCTCAGATTCTATGGTTAATTTCCTTTTGACCGTTATAAAATATGTCCTAACCAATAATTTTTTCACCTTTGAAGGTGAGTTTTATAGACAAGTACAGGGGGTAGCAATGGGTGCTACATGTGCCTCTATATATGCCAATATGGTACTCTATGCATCGGAAAAGAAGATTATTTTTACTAGTATATATAAACCCTATTGGTACACTTATAATCGATTTTTGGATGACGTATTTATTTAATGGAAGAATGATTCTGTTGACTTAAAAGAATTTATGAATTATATGAACACGATTTGTCCTTACTTTAAATTTACAGCTAGGCATTCTAAGAAAAGTATTGATTATCTGGATGTTACATTATTTAAGGATGTTACAAGTCAAATGTTTGTTTCAAAAATCTATAGGAAGGAAACATTTTCCAATAGTTATTTGGATTTTCAGAGTACCCACCCAATGCACACTAAAAGAAACATATTTAAGGGTCAGTTGGTTAGGGCAGGTAGGATGTGTTCATTAGGCTAATGGGACAGTAGTTCCCAGGGTCTGTGGTGGCTCCCCCTTTGTGGAGTGGGATAACCATCGCTGTAATGGGAACAAAGCCTGAGGTGAGGCTATGGTTGAACATGATGCTTAGGTGGGGGTGCCAGTTCATTCTGTAGTTCATGTAGAACACAGCCTGGGATGTTGACAGGTCCCATGAATGTTGTGTTCTTGGCTTTGGACAGTGTGGTTTTTACCCGTGAAGTCGTGATTACAGAAACTTTGCATTCTTCTGGTATAGAGCTTGGCCCTTTAGGGGGTGGGGGAAGGGTAAAGTTAGCACTGTGCCTATCTGCCAGGATGTTGGCAATAGCAGTTGGTTCTGTATATTTAGTGCCATTGTGCTGTAACTCAGAGCAGATCTGAGTGCTGCCATTGAGATTTAGAATCAGTGGCGGTTTTGTTTACATAACTAGCTTTGGAGGATTTTATGAGGGATCTCGGCTTCTTACTGAGGCTGACCAGAAAGTTCTTCCAGTCATGGGATTAACAGTTTCTTTCTTCTGTTGTAGAGTTTGTTTATGGCAGGGGACCACCAAGATTGCACAACAGTGGAGAAGGAGCAAATTCCATCATTCAGTATTTTGAATTTTCAGCCTTTTGGTTTGTCAGTCTTTGAAGTAGACCCATTTGTGTATATGTATGTGTGTATATATATATATATATATATATATATATATATATATATATATATATATATGTTTACATACACACATACGCATATACATATATTTTTTTCTGTACTGTACTCTTTAGACAAATCTTATTCTGTTATAACCAAATGTATTCACTCCTTTCTCATCAGTCATGTCAATCAACGCTGTTATTTAACTCTTCTAAAAATGTTTTTGTACTTGGATCTTTTCTCCCTGGCGCTCCAATGAAAAAAGGTAATATAACCAATCAGACCTCCCAAGTAAACAAAAGGAAATAAATAAAATATGTAAAACTAAGTTACTCTGAATGGAAATAGCAAATGTAACTTGTATCTGCAGAATCAGATCATGGGGCCGTAGGCAGGGTAAGAGAATTCTGAAATAGCTGGTCCATTACTTGATTGTTTCTATCCAGGTAATTTAAATCCTTTTCACACCTGACCTAGCCAAAGTAAAGTATTCCAATTTAGTTTCTTATTTACTTTTACATTTATTACAGAGATGTGGGTTTAATTTAAAACTTTTATATCAAATTGTATTACAGAAACACTGATGGCCATTTGCTAAACAAAGAAAACAGTTTTGAATTAAAAACAGAATTAGCACACATAACAGTAAACTTCTCTTCCCTTGAAGCTCACATTCATTGAAAATGTAGATTAACTGTACCATGGGCACTGGGTTGTTTTTAAACCATGGGCCCCTGCATGCATTTTAGGACCATGCATAATTTTTGATTCACTTTCCTGATTGTTTTAAATTATATTTCTTGTTTATTTTTAAATTATATTTCTTGTTTAATATAGCAACATTTGTTAGGGTTTGTTTTAAGTATTTAATTTTAAACATTTTTTCTAGTAAGCAGTGCAACAAAAATGTTTGAACTAGTAATGACAAAAGTACCCATTTCAGAGCATTTCAACAATAAAAGATCAATGAAAATGCTGTCATTATAATCCACCAATATCCATACTGAGCAATTACTGCCATTTTATTGATAGTGTACACATCATATGTCTGATCATAAGATCATAGGATCATAGGAGGTTACTAGGCTTATGGCTTTGCACACCTTACAAGCCTAGCCAAGATTTTATCCCCAAAATGAAACCTCAGTCAGCACCTGTCACCCCTGTCAGTGAGGGACAAAGGTGGAACACCTGGGACAAATTTGTGGTTTCCCATCCACTAATCAAGGCTGTGCTTGAAGAGGGTCAGTGAGGTATTCTGTTTGACATGTATGAGAAGTCTATTCCAGAGACGGGGCAGCCTCTGGGAGACAAACCTGTCTCTCCAGCAGGTTTTGTCAATGTCGCATATTAGACTTAGGCCTACTGAGCGGGTAATGCACAAGAAATTAGACTTACAGATATGGAGCATCTCTAATAGGGCAGGGTCCGATATTGCCTTTTAGGTGAGACACAGATCACCTCTGAGCAATCTGTTTGATACAGAGTAGAGTGATAATGATTTGAGCCTGTCCACATAGGACAGGTGTTGGAGACTATGGATTCTCTTTGTGAGGTATTTCTGTGGCCTTTCCAATTGGTGCAGGTGTTTGGAGAGGTACATACCAAATGAAGCATTATACTCAATTATAGGTCTAATGAGGGAGGAGTACATTGAGGTAATAACCTCCTTTTTTCTGGATGCAATCCCTTTACTTATGAGATGAACCAAGTAAAAGGTTTTTCTGACCTCTGCAGCCACATGATGGTTGAAGGTGAGATTGTTGTCAACCTGAGTACCTGGGTCTCTCACCACAGATTGTGTACATAGGGGGTTGCCGTTAAAGTGGTAATTAGTAGGGGCCATGATTTTGCTGAATGATATGATAATACATTTTTTGCATTTAACTTAAGGCTGTGGCTTTGGCACCAGTTATTTGTAGCTGTGAGACCTTCTTGCAGTATGTTAACATCATCTGGGGAGTCAATGACAGCACCCAACTTACAGTAATCTGCAAACTTGGTCAGCCACAGGCCCTTTGTCTTTGCCTGGACCTCTGAGAAGTAGATGCCAAATAGTAGGGGGACCCAGGACAGATCCCTGGAGAACACTACAAGTGACAGGTCTGCTGTTGGAGGTAGTGGCTCCTATTTTGACCTTGTGGGTCCTATCTGTGAGTCAGTTGGCCACCCATCTGATGAGATAAGAATTAACACCAAGTTGTGTTAGCTTTTCACTGATGTCTGAGTGGGGATTGTGTTAAAGGCCTTGGTCAGATCAAGGTAAGCTGTATGTACTGACTTTCCCTCATCCAGGGCCTTGGCGAGATTCTCAAAGAAGCCAACTAGGTTCAATCGGCAAGATCTGCCCCTGAGAAATCTGAATTGGGTGGGGTCAAGTGCTTGAAGATTGCCTATGTCCTTGTTTATGAGATCCATAATAATGCACTGCAAGGCTTTACAGATCAGACTTCTCAAGCTAATGGGGCGATAGTTTCCTGGGTCAGTAGTGGCACCACGTTTGTGCAAGGGGATGACAATGGTGGTTCTCCACTTTGCTGGAATGAAGCCTGTAATTAGGCTGTGGTTGAACAGGGTGCTCAATGGCGAAGCTAGTTCTTGCCGGAGATGGAGAAGAATACAGCCTGGGATATTATCAGGTCCCATTGAAGCTAAGTTCTTTGCCTTGGATAGGGCCTTTAACACTTGATCAATGGAGATGTGAGGTGTAGGACAAGTATTGAGGATGATGACTGGGCCTTTTGAGGGAGATAAGAGGGTGAAGTTTGTGCTGAACCTGTCAGCTAGCAGGTTGGCTAAGTCAGTAGGATCAGTGTAAGTGGTATCATTAGGTACTAATTCAGAACAAGCTTGGGCTTTGCCATGGAGGTTCCTAACATAACTGAAAAAGGACTTGTGTTTTCCCTTTGCTTTAGAGGCTAGTTTCAACTCATATTTGGCTTTGGAGGTTTTCTCTAGTGATCTAATTTGCTTGTTGTGGCAGAGAAGGGAGTTTTTCTGGTTTGGAATTTGTTGCTTTTTACCCTTGGACAACAGTTTCTTCCTTTTGTTATAAAGTCTGTTGGCAAAGGATGTCCACCAAACAGGTCTGTGTTTCCTTGAGGAGCAGGTTTTAGTTCTGTTGGGTATGGCTGAGTCCATGCAGTTGTACATGTGCTTGTATACTGCACTAGTGTACTGTTCAGCATAGTTGTCTGCATCCTCTGAGGGTGGTGGTGGTGTAAAGCTGCTGATTCCCTCCCTTAGGAGGTTGTAATCAGCTTTTGAGAAGTTTTTTAGCCTGGGGAGGGGTTGGGTGGGATAGAAACTTCAAATTAGACAGACCAATGATCTGATCTCACCAGGAAGAACAGACTATGGGAGTGGTGCAGCGGTCACCCATGTTGGTGAGAACCAAGTCCAGTATGTTATTGCCTGTTGTAGGGGTTGAGACCAGCTGGTCTAGTGCGTTAGAATTGATGAAGTCAAGGAATCATTGGGTGAGTGCATTAGTGCAGGAATAGTTCACCCTGTCTATGGTGGGGTAGTTGAAGTCACCAAGGATCAGGGTGTTAGGGGGTACCTTGATGGAATCAAGTAGGTCCAGGTAGGAGGAATGGATGTCCTGAGTCATGGAGGGTAGTCTGTAGATGGCTATAACATGGATGGGTGTCTTGCCAACTGTCAGTTGCACCTGGAGAAATTCCAGTGCGTCATGCTGGTAAACCAGTCTAGAGGAGTGCCTGTCCTTAATGAAGATAGAGACTCCACCACCCTTAGTCTTTAAGATCTCATTTTGGGGTCAGAAAGTGTGGAATGAGATATAGCCTGATAAGGCAGGGGTGCTCTCCGCAGTCCTGAACCAAGTTTCTGTGACTCCACAGACATCGGCATTTTCCAGTATGAGCAGATCCTCCAGTGAGTGTATTTTCAGGTTAAGACTCCTAGCATTGAGCAGCATGACCTTCAATTTGCTTTTTGACAGATCTTTTATGTTGGAAAATTTGTCTTTGGGACATAACCTAAAAAAAGGCATAATGGGGAGGCAAGAGCCTTGGCCAAGATCCAGAACCCCAGGGGTGACAGGTGGAGGCCATCTCTGGCAAAACATTGAGGCCTTTCAACCATGTCATCCCAGGCAGACAGATATTGGATCCCCTTGGAAAGACACCAGAAACTAAGCTAATTGTTGAAGTCAATCATTTTTTTGTTGGTATTGTGGTATAATTCTTGGTGAAGGTAGGATGCTGCTTAGGGCTACAGTCATACCTGCCTGGAACACATACTCTGACAGCTCAATCATGTCTCTCTTCATATAGTCAAGGGAAGTACATCTCAAGTCATTCACACCAACATGGACAGTAATAGAATCATACTTGTACTTGTTGTGAAGAGACTTAAGTGCGTGCATGATGTGCTGGATTCTGGTACCAGAAAGGCAACTGAGCATGATCTTCTCCTTGTTGAGCCTGGTGAGGGGGACATCAGTGTGTCTCACTATTGAGTCGCCAATGACTAGTATGTTTGGTTTATTGTTGTGCCTTATGGACTGTGTTGGTTTATTGTTATGCCTAACGGGCTGTGTTTGTGAGACACCAGTGCACTGACTACTGTGTGTGATGTAGTTGGTGTTGTGTGTGGAATGTTTGTAAGTGTGTTTTGGGGATTTATGTTGTTTAGGTAAGTTTTTGTTGAGGACCCCTACATAGGTGGGTGTGTGACTCTGTGATGTGGGTGGTGTGGTGTTTGTGCTGGCAATCTCCTCTCTGTCAGGAGTACTGACTGTGGTGTGAGAGAGCATGGATTCCAGCTTACTGATTTAGATGCATTTCTCGCAAGTAGAAGAATTATGTGCTAGGAGAAGGGGACTGTCCGTGACCATGACCCAGTTGCTACACTGTCTCAATATGCCCATGTTGACCAGGCTGGCAGGGGAAACTGATGGGAATTGTCCAGACATAGTGTTCTGAATACTTAGTGGACTTATGGAGAGCAGGGTTTGATAAGGGTTTGTCCACAAAAACCCTAAATGTGAAATAACTGGCCTGAAGCACAAGTGCTAAAACCAAACATAAGAGGCTTAGAATAGCAGACAAATTTAATGAGGCTACTAACAAGCAGTAAACAGTGCAGAATAAGAGCAGTTGAACACTTTAAGAGCACACAGAAGAGCAAACTAGGGTAGAAGACAGTTACAGTAAGAGCAGCTGAATAAAGTATAAATACATTTTTTGTGATTGTGATATAAATGGCCAAAGTAAAATATTCCAATTTGCTTTACAGAAATGCACACTAGTCATGCAAAGACAGACTAATGCCTTTCTAACTTTATCAGCTCAGGTCAGTCATTTTTTTACAAACATCCCAAACTCAGCAATTATAGCTACATCATTGACTGCATTGTTCTTAAATATCTGTGTAAATATAATGATAATAATTATGGTGCAGCGGTTAGCGATGCCACCTCACAGCAAGAGGTTCTCCGATTTGATTTTTGGCTGAGGTGACGTGAGTGCGTGCGTGTGTGTGCCTTCTGTGGAAGGTTGGGTGCTGGCCTGGCAGCTCGACACTGTAAAACTCCACTGTCAATCATGAGCGGACAGGTGATCTGCTGTGGCAACCCCTAATTGGGAAAAGCCAAAAGAAGAAGAAGAAGATTAATAATAATGACAAAATTCACATATTTAACATTTTTTTACACAAACACACAGTAGCATACCTTTCATCTGTCCAGATTTTTGCTCCATTCCTCATAATATTTGTAGTTTTCTGGCAAATCACTGAGGACTAAAGTCATTAAATAATTAAATTATTCATGCACAAGGGAGCAAGTGGCAAACAATGACAACAGGTTCACAGTATTCATGCAGTCCTATAGACCATTAACGAGCCTAGCCCAAATTCCCAAAGTTCCAAAGCACTGTTTGGTTAAGTGACTTGCTCATTATCACACAGCAGGTAAATGAACATGGAAAGATTTAAACACTGTATCCTTACTGTAGGAAGCAACCGGCCTGCCAGGGCTGGTCGTGGAACCTAAGGGTGTCAGTGGTCTCGGCCATCTACATCCTGTTCTGGGGGATTTTTACTTTATTATTATGCCTTTCCCAACATTTCTCTGCCCCATCGCCTTCTTTTGCTGGCATTGTCTATGGACTATTCCCTTCTTTGGTTCTTTGGACCTTAACTCCCCATAGGAAGCATCTTAGGCAAACACCTTTACTCCTGCCAGTACCTCAGATGCCTGAAACTCTAACTAAGCCGGGTCATCTGGGCCATAGTTAAGGCTTTATCCCTCCATACCATGGCACTGGTTAAAGGTAAAGAGGTGTTGGGGAAAAGTCCCACACATGCAGGGATACAGGGGCTTGCCCTCTATAAAAATATTACATTAGTGTTTTTGCAACAAGTTAACTAGTCAATCAGTTGTGAATGATTAGTTTGTTCATCAGGAGTTGAGAGCCAGTGCATCATATGCATTACCTTCAGTTGAATAAGGCATGCTACGTATAACAACGAAATCTTTTAACACTGGATGGAAAATACTCAATGCAGGTAGCAGGCAAATGATGCAGATTAATGGGTCTGCAATGAGTGAAGTCACCATCTTTAGAAAAGGAGGACATAGCTGTTCCCAACTGGATGTTTAACTTGTAACTGTTTTAGTAATTGAGTCATGCCTTTTTCAGGTACATCTTTAAAATAATATTTATACTCCAGGTACCCTCAGTGGGAATGTTATTTTTTGCTTGAAGTGGAAGTGTTAATGTGGCAACAACTTCTGTGATTTGGTCCCAGAGTTTGTCGAGTCCTTCTGTGTATTCAAATTTTGCTAACAGCTTTAGATAAAATTTTGGAGAGATCTCCTAGTATTATCTGTTTACTCCTAAAGTAATTCTGTTTTATTACCTTGGTTTGTAGTCTGTAAGCTTTTCTCCTCCTTCTTTGCATAACTCATATTAAAAATGGTGAACTCATACATTTGTTCCATTTTTCCCATGGTGTTATGAAGTGTTTTAAGTAATATTGTAAGACAAGGGTATGTATCATATTTAATGTTTTCATTCTAACAGGAAAATGTTTGTTTTTAATGCCAGTTACAATGCTGATAACGTTTTCTAAGGCAACACTTTGGTTACTGACAAAACGGGTCTGTATCATGTTGTCGAAGTCTGACAACTTCGAAGCTCGTAAGGTTAAACTTGAAAGTTTGAAGTCTGACAACATCGAATGTCTAAAAAAATATGTAAAACTCAAAACAAAAAAAAAAAAACACTCTATGCAGGGGGTAAGCCCCCCTGCACCCCCCACACCCCCTGCTACTTAAATATACCAACTCCAAGATAGCACTACAGTGCAGTAAAGGGAAATCTTCCCTTCCCACATATATGTTTCAAAGTTGTGCAACGTCAAACTTTTAAGTTCGACCTATAGAGCTTCGAAGTTGTCAGACTTTGACATTATGATATAGACCCAACAAAACAGTATTCTATAACTAAAAGATGAGCGATGCACCACACCATAAAACGTATCTCAATGATTTATTCAGAGCTGTATCTCAACAAGACAAAAAACAACAAACAGATTAGCGCTTTCAGCTATCAAAGCCTTCTTCAGATCCACAGTCAAAAGACACATCTCAATCTAATATAAAGCATATAACAGCCAATGACAAAAACATGTAAACAAGCTGCTTTGCTCTAGCCAATACAAGTGCTTATACAAGCGCTTTATCATCCAATGTGTTTCGTTATTCTAATTAGCTTTGACTAGCAAGTTAAGATGAAAAATGTAAATTAGACTTCACTTTCTCAAACATCATTGGACTCAGCTAGCAAATGAAAACAGAAATGTAAATCAGACTTTACTTGCTTAAAAATCATTGGTTTACTTTAAGCATTAGACAAAACCTAGCTTTAACTAGCAAGTTAGGATGGAAAATGTAAATTAAAACTTCACTTTCTCAAACATCATTGGTCTGGGCTAGCAAATGAAAGCAGAAATGTAAATCAGACTTTGCTTGCTTAAAAATCATTGGTTTGCGTTAGACATTAGACAAAACATAAGGAAACTTATATTAAAAAAGTATTCCCTATCACTTTCATAAGAATAAAAGCCAAGTTATTCCAAGTTCACTCATCAAAAAGTACGATTCTATAAAAATATTTAACAAAACATATCTTACTAAAATATAAATAATTAAAACATTTTAGCATTTAAAAATACATATGCAAAGTCCTTAATAACAAAGTGCTAATAAAATATATAAAATATAATATATCTGTAAATTATGTAATATATACTACCTACATAAAAATTATTAAACAATGGAGCAGAAAAATACATTAATAGTATAAGCAAACACTATCGTTAAAGATGTCATAAACAACGAACCCTAGGAGCTATAAAATCTGAACAGCACCATAAAAAGATATGATGACCATCTTGAATTTCTATTATAAACAACAGTGACTAGAAATAAAAATAAAAATATAAATATATATGAATATAATACAAGTCACTAGGACAATTAATAAGGCAATATGGGTCATAATCAGAACCTTCAAATAGACGATAGTACACAATATATAAAAATCATATGACTGATAGTGGTTAACAAGTTAACCATATGAAAATGGCTTTTATTCTTATGAAAGCGATAGGGAATACTTTTTTGATATAAGTTTCCCTATGTTTTGTCTAATGTCTAACGCAAACCAATGATTTTTAAGCAAGCAAAGTCTGATTTACATTTCTGCTTTCATTTGCTAGCCCAGACCAATGATGTTTGAGAAAGTGAAGTCTAATTTACATTTTTCATCTTAACTTGCTAGTCAAAGCTAATTAGAATAACGAAACACATTGGATGATGAAGCGCTTGTATAAGCACTTGTATTGGCTAGAGCAAAGCAGCTTGTTTACATGTTTTTTGTCATTGGCTGTTATATGCTTTATATTAGATTGAGATGTGGCTTTTGACTGTGGATCTGAAGAAGGCTTTGATAGCTGAAAGCGCTAATTCATTGTTTGTTGTTTTTTGTCTTGTTGAGATACAGCTCTGAATAAATCGTTGAGATACATTTTATGGTGTAGTGCATCGCTCATCTTTTAGTTATTGTTGTGATTTTGCTGAGCAAGCTTAAACGGAACATTCTTCTGCCTTTTTGTTTAAAACAGTATTCTAGTTTACAGATTCTAGTTCAGCTACTAGAACATTTTGCTTTGTGGCACAGATGAATCTGTCTGTGACAAAAAAATGGTTTCCCTTAAGTTGTTTAAATTTTAACCGGCTAGTAACAGGGGCGTGATAATTGATGATCTTTATCTGTACCTGGCTATAAATACCCCTATCCAAAATATTTGTAATAACTGCAGCAAGCAATATATGATTCTTTAGTTCAGTATTATACCTTGTGAGTCCCATATGAACTTGTGAAAAGCTATAAAGTACAAGTGTCCATTGTAAAACTGCCTTGCTTGGACTAATCTAATTTAGATTAAAGTGTCCTAGATGAATGGGTTTTCTTATGGAAGTACTCCTTGTATGTCACACACACAAGTTCTTCAAAGTGCTGCAAAGAACAAGTAGTGTTACATCTACCGTTACACACGTGGTACGGCCTCACACAGTGGTTATATATACACACTAATGTTAGTGTGAACTTGATACAGCCTCATATATATATATATATATATATATATATATATATATATATATATATATGTGTGTGTGTGTGTGTGTGTGTGTGTGTGTGTGTGTGTGTGTGTGTGTGTGTATGTATGTGTGGGTCTACTTCAAACAAAATCCACTTATCTGAAAATGACATCGCCAAGACGAGATATCCAAAACTGTAGTTTAAGAGTAGTTTAAACATTTTTTACTGAGAGGAGGAAGTCTCCCCCATCCTCCTTCCTGGCCTGTTCATTAGAAAGAAATTGCAGTGCTGAGTGATATTAGGAAACAGTAATATAACTTCTCAGACATGTCTCTGTAAGTCCCAATATATCAGGGTTTTTAAGCATATTTAGATGTCAAGGAGGTCCCATTTATTATTTATTCTGCCTACAATTAAATGTGACTGTTCAAAAGCATATGTAACTGTAGGCTGATTATTTGTATTGCAGGTATGAATTGTAAGATATTTGACAAGACTAGGCTGACTGCAGGTAAGAGTGAACTCAGATTCAAATGAATGTTATCTGCATTTAGAAGTTTAAAATTATGCATAACCACTTAACTTTTTAAAGTATTTATATAGTTAGATACATTGTTGGTATGTACTGTTTAGTGTTGATCCGTGTCAATTTGGTTATATATTTATTCAGGGGCAATTCAAGGGTAAATGCAACAGATGCTTTATTGTCATAATGCCAGTAAAACAGTTGATTGCAATCCCATTTTCATATCATAGCATCTATCTGCAAGTTAGTGGCCTGTTTTTTTCTTTTGTTATTTCTGTTACTGATAACAAAATAGATGCTGTGTGGTTTTCTTTTACAATAGGTGTAGCTTTGGCATTTGTTGTTTTTATCAGATGTGTTGTCAATGTACTTGTAACAATATTACACGTAACACTGTAAGTGCATTCAAATATTAGTTTTATATATTTATCTATCTATATATTCATAAAAATCTCAACTCTAAGAATACATAAATATGTAAAATAGTGAGAAAGTGAGAAAAATGGAACTCGCACCTTGTCATTGTTTTCCAAGTCTGACTGCCATGACAAAACACCATTAAGATTTTATGTTTGATGTTCTGAGCATCAGTCGGCTACCTTGTGACAAACAGTGGAGCTCCAATATTAAAACTATCCTGTTCTATTTCCCAGTATTATAACTAGGAAAACTGTATAGTTTCCTATAGATGTTAAATAAGAAAAGAAACCGTTTTGACAGATTTTTTCCATGTGAAGAAGACAAACAGTAGAACTCTTAAAGTAAAACAGTCTATGACCCTGAGCTAAATGGCAGCAGTTGCTTCCCTGTTATGGGTGCCAGAAAGTTATCATCAAAATATGGCAAAAAAGTGAATGTTTTCTTTCTTAACTCCAAAAAGTTTCAGACTGATGTAATTAAGTTCTTCTGGAGTTTTTTTTTTTTTTTTTTCAAAAATACATTTTAGCACTGTTACTAATGAATTTTATGTCAATTTATCATTGAGAATATTTCATTTGATCATTTTATATGATGATATTTACCATATAAACCTGCTTAGCCATTAACTAACGTTAGAATTTAACCCCTGAAAAGTGATAGTTTGTCTGCAAATGCCAGAGTGTTTCTGCCTGTGCGTATTCCTTCCTGTAGATATTCCATGCAACAAACTGCACCTTTGAATGTATTTAAGAAGAGCACAATTACTGCTTATCCCAGCTATATATGAAATGAATAAGAATACATGGTGGTTTTATTCTACTTCTTTCTGTTAAAAGATATATAAAACAAACAAACATTGCTAGGTAAACTTATTCTTTTGCTTCTGTGCAGAATTAAACAGGACGTTTATGCAGTATTGTAATAAATAATACGTTTTTGGCCATAGTCAGTTGTTAAACTCAGGCTTTGCTTCATAAAGCAAAACAATGTGGCAGATAAATAAAAATACTGCAGGCATATTCTTAATAGCTCAGTCTGAATAGTTAAAAGGTGCCTATATTTGTATACTGGAGATATATTCATATTCAGAGTTAAAAACAAAAAAAAAAATTAAATGTGTCAAAATAGCCTAAGAAAACTTTGAAGTGCTTTATTTTACAGTGAAATATGTAAGCCACAGGCTAAATATGTCACTGCAAAATAAAGCAGTGACATGTATAAGCCGCAGGCTAAATTAAGACGTGCACAATAATTAATTGCTTAATGACAACTTAGGATATAATATTTAATGTCATGTTTATTCCTACTGTAGTGACATCACTGTCTCAAAATGGCTGAATTTAACCAAAATAAAGAAAGTAATCCTGATTTTATGTATGCACTTAACTATTGCACTGAGGCCGTGGTGGTTAGCATTGTCACCTCACAGCAAGAGGTTCTCCAGTTTGATTCTTGACTACAGCCTCTTCTGTGTGGAGTCTGCACATTCTCCCTGTGGTTGAGTGGCTTTAAAGACATGCAGGTGGGTGTGTTTTCTATGAAGGTTGGGCACTGAGCTGGTAACTTGACAACATAAAAATTCACTGTCAGTCGTTAGACTGGAGTTCTGCTGTGGTTACCTCTAACTGAGAAAAGCCAACAGACCTAACCATTGTACTGCAGAAAATATAGATGCTTTTTTAAAACCCCCATAACAAGTGTAAAACATATAGATGCCTTTTTTAAAACCTCCATAACAAGTGTAAAACATATGAATGCATATGAATGTATAAAAGATATAAGCAAACCTTTCTATTTCTGGTCTCTTTATAATTATAAAGAAAATGTGTCAATGAGCCCATATTAGTAGCTGTTTATACTAGTATTAGATTATTCTTCTTTTAAGGGGATAGCTAATGAATAGTTTATAGGAAGGAGGTTACTAGATGGGTTTGGTTATCTATGTAAATATTTCCTGGTAGATGGATAATAATGACTGTTGTTGCTGTTCCCTAAACTTCTGTTCTTCTGAATATTTTTAAATGTTTCAAATAAGCTTTATTGAGTTCAAAAAGTCTTCTACAAATATAAAATCATTTAATCAAAAGACAGCCATCTGTAACTTAACAGTAGGTAGGAAATGGCTTGTACACATAATAGAAACCATCTTTTTAGTGACATAAAGTATAGTTGTGTAAGTAAACTTACCATAAGAGTAGATGTTCAAATGATCACTGTTGCAGTAGCCTAAGCTATATGTGTTATATCCTGCATAGGATATAACATCCAACCAGCTTCCAAAGCTTCATAGAACCTTCTGCACACCCAAACCATCACTCAGATCAAGCTGAGCTAACTAGAAAGGCACATTTTGGCACCATGCTCTTCAAGGCTTTCAGCCAATAGAAAGAGGGAGGCTGAGCCCTGGGAGTATGATGCTAGGAACAACAACAAATAAATGCCCATGCCCTGGCATAAACAACACACCAAAAAATAAGGGAGATGGAGGGAAGGGGGCAGCTACTGCAGCAGTGACTATTCGAACATCTTCTATTATGGAAGATTACTCACACAGCTGTACTATGTTTATCATATTAATCACTGCTACAGTAGCCTTAACTATATGGGAGGATTACTATAGCTTACTACATTTGGGAGGTGGAAGGAGAAGGGTCCAGGAGCCCTTGGAGATTGGTCCCTGCAAATCCTGATTGAGACCTAGAGGAGTCAAGCTTACAGTGCTTTGTAAAGGTATGTACAGAAGGCCAGGTTGCAACTTCTAGAATACTACTAGAATCCAACCCTTTCCAAAAAAAAAGATAGATGAAGCCAAGACTCTGGTAGAATGGGCCTTACCTTGATTGGAAAAGCCTTGTTGTGGTGAGGATAACAAAAGGTAATAACTTTAGACAACCATTTGGAAATGGTCTGTTTTGACATAGGTTGCCCTTCTTTTTAACTTCACAAGAAATGAACAATTGATCTGAAGATGTAAAAGCTCAAGTTCTGTCAAGATAGTACCTACGTTGTCTGTGGACATTAAGGTATGGAATATCCTTTCTGTCTCAATTTAGGTTAAGAAAAGAAAATGGGGAGATGGAGAGTTTGGTTTAAAGTAAACTCAGACAGCACTTTAGGCATAAAAGTTTAGTTCTCAAAGAAACCCTGTCTCTGGAGACAAAGAGATAGGGCTGACTAACAGCTTACAAATCAGATACTCTTCTTGCAGAATTCAGAGGAATCAGTAAAATTATTTTCCATATTAAAAACCTAAGTCAGCCAGGTTAGCTGGTTAAAATGAAGAGAACTGATAACGTAATCCTGCACACAAATCCTTTAGAAACACCTGAATTCTGGATGAATATGAATGTGATGATAAACGTCTTTTAAATCTAGTCTTACCAGGAGACTTGAATGAGGAAGAAGATGTAACAGGTTCTGAAGTGACATCATTTTGAATTTGGGCACTATCACAAACAAGTTTAGGAAAGAAAGATCCATAACTGATCTCCAGGCTTTTCATTTTGCCACTAAAACCATCCTTGAATAAAACCCTTTCTCCACCTGAGAAGGGAGAACTGTTTCTATCACTCCCTGAGACAGCATAAGAAGGACAGGTGAATGTGAAATTACCCTCTGGAAAGGAGGAATTTCCTCCCACTGACATCTGTAACCTTGATGAATGATCTTCACAACTTATTTGTCTGAAACTGTATACTTCCAAAGAGAAAGGTGGAGATTCAGACTTTCTCGAATGGAAATGGGGTTGCCGAAGGGGGGGGGGGCAAGGTCCCTTAAATCGTCATTCTGACTTGTTGGACTGCCCTTGGTTTGGGAAGGTTCCAGAATTCTTTTTTTTTTAACCCCATTGCCATTTCTATGTAAATGTCTGTTTACCAGTATTTTATTGAGACTGATCAAGGTATAAAAACTTACGTGATGTTAGGCATATGTCCTTAATGAATTACAGCATGGTAAGAATGTACATCACTGCCATATGCAAAACATGCTTGAAATAAAATCCAGTCAGTGAGAAGTCATGTACACAAATGCATACGCCAGTTAAAATACATGTCCATTATGTATGTATATAGGCAGACATCATGTACATGGTGCGACCATGTACAATGTCTTTCTATGCCAGACCTGTTACAAAACATGACATTTGTCATATGTGTATGTACTATGTAACAAACTTCAGATAAAATGTGCACAATAAATGTTACTAAAGCATAATGAAGGTTATGTAAAGGAAGTCACTCTCACAATACTGATATGTATGTGGATATAATATACATGGCAAGTCAACCTATACTGCCACGTCTATTTACTGCTTGACAGTACATATTGACATGTGTTATATATCACAATCACCCTTAAAGACAGACATCTGAAACAGCTACATATCACTGAAATGACAGATGTGGACCAACATAACTGTAAATAGATTATATGATATGCAAACATATGAAACCGAATGTGTGCAATGTTTGCCCAATGTACATCACATTATGATACATTTGTTGTGACAACGTAATGGTCCCCAGATCCTGACCATAAGGTTTATTTATTTCTAAATGTCATAATAGTCATATGATGATGATATAAATAGAAGGCCATCAATGGGTCAGTGTGCCCATCATAAGCTGCTATTAAGTTACTCTGGTGCATTACATGGCATGTAATAATCAGTCTATCAGACATACAGCTGTTATTACTTGTACATTTACTAACATCTCAGCTTTCAGTAAGAATGCAAAGCATGCACATGCACAACTCACAGATATTCCATACCACTGTAGCACACGATGGCCTAATTACAAGTGGCTTGGTGCAGAGTTTTAGACAGTATTGCCTCTGTTATAAACATGCTTGCATATAGACATAACAATAATATCAATCACAGATTCTAAGAACAAATCCTTACCAAAGGATTCATCCCCAGCAATTCTTTACTCAAAGTGTGCCTCACACATTTATGTTGTGGTGTTAATATAGAATTTAAATTTCTACTATAACTCATCTGGGTTTTGTACCATGGTTAAAATATGTCTACAAAAACTATAGTGTAAGATTAACAACAATGGTAAACTAAAATATATACGCAAATGAGATGAGCAATGCAAGATTGTTACTGCGTGACATTACAACAGTATATTATCAGTAGAGAAGTTGAAAGCTGAAGAAAAACAATAAGAGCATGTAGCATGTAAAATGCATGCATATGACTCTCATATATCACTGTCACTGTCTACTTTTTATGCTTACATATATACGCACAATAGAAGACAGACATACCAATAAACATTTGCTAATAATTACATCAACATACAAAATCCAATAACAGAATAGATAAACTACACACAACTCAATAAAATAACATATATTTATGACAAATACACTACACATTTAACACACAACTAATATGCCTGGTGAACATAGATGACTGTCATTTAGGTTGTGTCAACAAACAGCACATACGTTCAATGTAATAATAAACATCTGCTGATAATGCATAACATTACATTTCACTGAAATCTATATAAATGTAAGTTATTCACAGTAAATCTGTACATAATACACATACCCTGCAGGTGCATTATGGGAAGTCTGACATAACATTAGCATGCCTGAATGTCATAGGACTATTAAACCTGAAGATTTTAAGATGTTTATACTATTTCTGGAGACATAAATGTAGAAAGTCATATCACATACTTCTCTCCCTCTGCTGGTCCTAAAGCATATGCATATGCTCTATGCACAAGGCTCTGTTCCTGGAATGATCTTTAGCAGCTGCAAACAGAAAAAAAGACAATCCCCGGGATTCATGAAGCTTGCGCCAAGCGCAGGCGTAGCGTCGGTGATCTAACACCAAATATGGCCACTGAGCGATTCAGGTACGGGCTGTTTCCATGTGCACTACCTGCATATGCCACGGCCACACAGCTCCCAGCGCATGTATGCTAATTACCCAATGCACAGCAGTGTAGCATGCAAATGAAGGTATATAGTGATTCAGGAAGTGGTGCAGGCGTAATGTAAGCATGCAGAAATGTAAACCGAAAAAAACGGTTTACATTTTTTCAAACATAAAATCGGAGCCATGACAGCGGACCAAACTCACGTATTATACTGTTAATATATGCCAATGGCTAAATATATAGCCATTGGCATAAAAAAATGCACAACATATAAAAAAGAACATTTAATGTCATGCCCACACTAACACCAAGTAAAATCGCAGTGCATCGGTGCGCAAACGGGATCACAATGAAAATATATTTATATGTAATAAAACTGCAATGTAACACATTTCATGAATTCCCCATAATAGTCACTGGCACACATGCTACACCACACCATGGAGCAAGGGTTGCTAAAGGGCTATGACAGTGTTCTGCGTGGTAACTAGGAATTAGTAGTCAATACCATGCAAATGAGACAAGTAATACTGAATCACAAAATCCCTGCCAGTGTAAGGATGTACCTCACAGCATAGTGGTACAACACCGAGGTGTGGCCTGGAGATAAAGATGACATCAAGAGAGGGGTGCGCCACCTTAGCTGTAAGCACATTGGAGCATTGCTAATCCAGTTTGCCTGTTGCTAAGCAAAGCCGCAGGATAAGGATGTGTTGAAGTAGCCATAGCTTTGCTTAGCTGAGAGCACACAAGCTGTCCGAATGTGCATGTGAACGTGGATGAAAACATGCTCAAAACCTGGTAAACGGCTGTGCACAGCGCGCACCAGAGCTGAAACAGGAAGGATACGGGAAGAAAATAAGGAAATGCTGCAGCATGGTAATTGGAGTACAAATGAGTAATTAACACCTAGGAACCCACAGTGGGCCATTGACAACAGCTAACAAGGCTGCTAGCAGCTACCTGCAGAACAGGAAAGGGGAGGTGCCATACTGCAAAGAAAAGAGAACTGTCACAGCAGAACAAAGCAAACTTGCAGTAGATCAGCTACATAACACATTTCGCTACACAATCCTGGGTTGGGAAAGTACAAAACAAGAAAGCTGGCAGCTGGATGCATGCCTGACAATGGGAGGGGAATCGGGTTGAAAAGTGAAGTAAAGGGCAATAGATGAATCATGGCAGCCAAGCGTAATTCAACACCAAAGGCCCCACAATAGCAGTACCTGCTGTAAAACCCATAATTAAGATACCCTGCAGCTGGAATTGCACATACACACCCAATTACACCAGCAGCATCCATAGCACAATAGTATAAAGTGTGAAAGCACCTCACACACACTTGTGTATTCCCAGACACTCTGCACCATTGGTGTATACAGACTGGGAACTTTTAATATGTACATGTTAGGGGCTGCCATAGCTTTGATTCACCAGCATGTGTTGGAGACTGAAGGTGGTGTGGAGGATGATGCTGACAACCATCTCAGGCACCAGAGGAGGAGAAGAGTGTTCAGACCCAGGGTAACCTGCCAGGGGCTACATGATCTGGAGATAGTAGAGCATTACAGGGTGGACAGGGACACCATACAGCAACTTGTTGAGCTGTGCCAGCCATGCCTCAGAGCCAGAAATAACAGAGGGGAACCCATCCCAGTGGACACGAAGGTATGTGTAAGCTTGAGAATACTAGCCACAGGTACCTTTCAAAGGCCAACTGGGGATATCATGGGGATCTCACAGGCATCAGCATCCAGGGTACTCCACCAGTTCCTGGATGCCATGTTACCACATGCCAATGAGCACATATACTTCCCCAAATGCAGGAGGAGTTGGCCAGCAATATGCATCTCTTCCACCATGTGGCAGACTACCGGGAGATACTGTGTGCAATAGACTGCATGCCCATACACATCAAGTCACCACCCGGTGAGCAGGGTAGGTGCTACGTAAACCGCAAGGGATACCCCTCCATCAACTGCCAGGTCATGTGCAATGCCCAGGGCATTATCATGGATGTGTGTGCTGGCAGCCCTGGAAGCTATCACGACTCCCACATCTGGCATGCCTCACAGCTGTATCAGGTATTTGCCAGGGGGGACATCCCATATGGCCACCTGGTGGGGGATGCTGGCTATGCACTGGAACCGTGGATGATGACTCCCATCAGAAATGCACACACACCCATGCAAGAATGCCATAATGAGGCACACACAGAAACCAGAATCATCATAGAGCATGTGTTTGGGATGCTGAAATCATGGTTCCATTGCTTGGACATATCTGGTGGAGCCTTGCAGTACTCTCCAGGCATGTGTGCCCACATCTTCATAGTATGTGCCATGCTACACAATATGATCCTGTGGAAACAGCTGCAGCAGGGACAGAATGGTGAAGGCCCTCACAGCCCACCACCATTGCCAAGGGCCCCACAGGCACAGAGGGACTCAGACCATGAACACCCTGTGCCAGCCCCAGTAGGCAGATGGAGGCATGCCCAGTATGCCCATGCCTTGGCAAAGAGGGAACATATAGCACACACACTGACAGTGTAGGCACCTATGGACTGACACCCTTCTCCACCTGCACACACAGTAAACATGGATGGCACACACACACGACCACCTGTAAATTGTCATGTATAGGTGGTCTACTGTGTGCATCCTACATAGGCAGCCCTCAACTATTGTACACACAACTGCCATTGGCACAAGGTAAGTCAATACCTGAACAGTAAATTAAGCTATCAGCATGTGTCGATACTGTATGTATAGGTTCATAGGTACATAGGTAGGTACATGCCTAACTGCCCAAGGCCATTCATAAGCCTAGCCAAAATGTGTCTGCTGTCACCACCCCATTGATTAACTAACTGTCCCTCTGTGGAGCAGAGCCAATTGTGGGATCCCTGGGGTGTATCCACTGTTCCCCACCCACTCTGCAAGGATTCCCTGGAGTGTTAGTGAGGGGCTCCATATAATGTAATCAGGGATGTAGTTCCAAAGCATGGGGAGTACCCATGACAGGAATCTGTCACTCCAGCATCTTCCAGTTATGGTTGTGGCAAGGTGTAGCTCATTACAGTGTGTGGCTCACTGTGACATGGATTCCCATAGGTGGAGCATATCCATTAAGCCTGACTTGGACATGGCTTTGTTGGCCAGCAAATATCATCTCTGAGTAAACGAGATGCCACTGAGTAATGCAAGAGTTTATGCAGTCTGGCAGCATAGGACACATGTCTGAGGGCATTATTCCTCTTGGCGAGGTACGTTTGTGGCCCTTCCAGCTGTTGGATGTGTCTTCTGAGGTACATCCAAAATGGGTTATCATACTCGATGATGGGATTGATGAGTGATGAGTAAAGGGGCACAATAACCTCAGTCTGTTTAGATGTGAACCCTTAAGTAATCAGATGGCCTACATAGATGGATGTCCTAACTACTTCACAGATATGATTGTCAAAGGAGAGATCACTATCTAATGTAGTCCCCACATACCCATTACATCATCTGAATTATAGTGTCTGCCACTCATGTGTTAATATGTGTGTGTGTAGTTTCCCAAAATGGAATGACCATGCAGTATGTGGCCTTTAGCTGGAGGCCATGACTCTGACACCCTGTGTTGGTCTATGTGAGGCCCCTTGAAGGATGTCTGTGACAGCTGGACTGTCAGTTATGGCTCCCAGTTTGCAGTAATCACCAAACATGGTCTGCTGTAGTCCACCTGTGTTAGCCCGTACCTCTGAGAAGTATATGGCAAACAGTAGGGGTCCCAGGACTGAGTCCTGTGGGACACCAGTTGTGACTGGTCAAGAGTTGGACCTGGAGGCTGCTAGGCTTACCATGTGGGTTCTGTGTGTAAGCCTGTTGGCAAACCAACCTGTGATGTATGGGTGTATGTACTGGCTGGTGAGTGTAGAAATAATACCTGAGTGGGGAATGGTGTCAAAACCCTTGGCGAGGTCCAGGTAGTATGTGTGAACTACCACACCCCACACCTAAAGTCTAGGTGACTGTAAGATGTCAAACAGGTTCAGTAGGCATGATCTGCACTCAATCAAGCTGACCTGGGTTGGGTCAAGTGTCTGGAGGTTACCATTGTCTATGTTAATGAGTGCCATGAGGATGTGCTCCATAGCCATGCAGATCAGGCTACTCAGGCTTATGGGGTGGTAGTTACCATGGTCAGTTGTGTCACCACCTTGGTGGAGTGGAATAGCTGTTGCCATGCACCATTGAATGGCCATGTAGCCTGTGTAGAGGCTGATGTTGAATTGCTATATTAGGCGGGGGGTCACTTTGTCTTGTAGTGTCTGCAGGATGCAGTCTGGGACACCATCTGCCTCCATTGATGCTCTGTCATGCCATTTGAAAGGGCCATTACCACCTGTATGTCTCAGATGTCTGGGATACTGTACATTTTGGGTATTGTTGTGGGCCCTGTAGGGGGTGAAGCTTGCTCCGAATGTATCATCAAGTGTGTTGGTGATATCAGTAGGGTCAGTATATTCAGTGCAATATTGCACCAGCACAGTGCAAATCTGTGTGTTACTGCTTAGATCCTTGACATAGCCAAAGAAGCCTTTGTGGTCATCTTCTGAATCCATGCCTATTTACCTGTGGATGTCAGCCTTGGATGATTACATGAGTAACATAAGTATCTTGCTAATACTGGTCACGGATGTCTGCATGTCTTGGGATTTGCTGTTGTTCTGGACTACTGTCCTACTTCTGTTGTATAGCCTGTATAATGCAGGGGTTCAGCAGACTGGTGTCCTTGTGTAGGAGTAGCGAGTCCTGGTTTACCATTGATGGCATGACCCATACATCTTTGTAGGTGCTTATAGAGTGCATTTGTAATTCTGTCTGTATCTTGAGCAGTGTCATCCCTGAGTGTGGGGGCTGTGAACCCTCCCACCTCTGTCATTAGTACTGTGAATTTAGCTGTAGGAAAGGTATTCACTGTGTGTTCCTTGGGTGGGGGAGATGGTTGGGAGTGGAAATCATCAGTGAATAGTTCATGGTCAGATCTAAACAGTGACTGGTTTACCTCTGCTGTAGTGCACCTGTTGCACATGTCAGTGATTACCACTTCTAGTATGTTTTCACCTCTCGTTAGTCCATCTACCAACTGATACAGGCCATATGAGGTGATAAATCCCAGGAAGTGCTGGGCCTGGAAGTGAATACTCGAGTAGGTTATCCAGTTAAGTGTAGGGTAGCTGACATTGACCAATAACAGGGTGTCTGGTAGGACTGTCATGTTTACCACTGTCTCCAGATAGTTGTAGTGGTGCTCCTGGGTCATGGAGGGTTATCTGTAGCAGCTCACAGTTTGCATTGCAGTCGTGGCTGATGTTAGCTGCACATGGATGATCACAGAGGTATCATGCTGCCCCACTAACTTGGAGGTGTAGGTATCCCGATGAATATGGATACACCCCCTCCATGTCTGTGCCAGTCCATGTTCAGTGGCTGAAATGTGTGTTATGGGTTGTAGTCTGGTAGTGCCGGTGTGCTCACAGGAGCCTTATACAGGTCCCAGTCACAGAACAGATGTAGATGTTGTCCATACTGAGGGGTGCTGTGAGTGCGTGCATGTTGTGAGTACTACCCCTGGTGTTGAGTAGCCTAACCCTCATTGATTCTGCTATTGTGCAGTTCATGGAGGTGAGATTCACCTCTGAGACCTGCCTAAAATGGCACCATTGGGGTGCCAATAGCCTTGCCCAGCATTCCAAAGCCTTAGGCTGACACATGCAAGTTGGTATGGCATTGTTGCAGGCATGTTTCCCATCTGTGCTTGTGTCCCATCTTTCCTGTAGGTAACCTACTGGTAAGCAATACAAAGCCTGAAACCTATACAAGTCCACTAGCTTCCAAGATAGGCTTTTGGAGTGATTATGTATCAGTAGTCTGTATGCTCTTGCTGTACTTAACTGTTGTCTGACTACATGGTGATTTTACACTGTATATTGTGATCAGAAAACTCTGTATAATCACATATGATGTTGGAGATGGCCTGCACTGTAGAGGTTCACAGATAGGTAGTAGGCTATCTGCCCAAGGGCATTTAGAAGCATAGCTACAGTGTGGTGGCTTTATCTGCACCATTGATGAAGTAACTGAGCCTCTGTCAAGCATAGCCAATGAAGTGATTCCAGGCAGAGTTGCTGGAAGCTGTTGAAGACTGGGGTGCTGTAGGGTGATAGGGGCACATAGTGATCTCAAAGGGCCTGTTACCATGACAACCCAACAGCATTCAATATCCTCAACAGGTCTTGTAGCTATAAAACTGGAGTGGCTCCCTCACACCCTGGCTGTATGTTTCTGGGACTCATGATCCCAGGGGTGTATATACTGTTGCCCAGTCACACATCAAGGTTCCCCTGAAGTGTGTCAGTGAGGGGCTATGCCAAATGTAGTTAGGATGTTAATGTATAGTCTCTCAATTCATGTGTTATGTCGGTATTTCGAGAAGCTCACTGGGTGTGGGTGGCTCCGCCTGTTGTGTAGCCAAGCTTACACATAGGATTCATGGACATAGGAAATAGGCAGAAGGAACGTTAATGTCAATAGTGTAATGGCTACAGCATTTGCATAATATCTGTGCAGTCGTGGTTCAAATCCCAATAAAGTCAGAGATGTTTTACATGTTACATAGTATACCTTAACCACAGCTTGCATATATAGGTAGTATTCCACAGAATAATAAACATTTGGAACACACATAAACCCATGTGTGCTGGAGAGTACAGTTAACAGACAATGTAATGTTATGTAAGCACATAGTGAGATGTTACGTCACTGAAATGTATATATCCTGAGTAGTTAGCAGAAGTGGCCATATTTGCGTGCACAGGTTGTAGGATGTAAAGTTTGTTTAACTGTGTACAACCGCTGGTATAATGTCACACAAACACCTTTAAACCTGCTTACAACTGCTTAAATTAGCCTTATTCTGTAGTAAAACATGTCTAATACATCACAGGTGTTGAACCCTGGACCATGCACACCATAGTCATGGGACCTAACACTAAGCCATCTAATCTGTATACATGGTAAGTGGTCATTAGACTACACCTTATACTACAGGCATTTCACAGTACAGACCACAAATGGGACAGTCACTTTGTGTACATATGTACAGTACATTGTAATGTACTGTAATGTGTGAATCAACATATACAAGTCTACATATGTATAAGTGTTACAAATTAATACTAAATATATATATATATATATATATATATATATATATATATATATATATATATATATATATATATATATATATATGTCACTGATGTGTGCACATAGATATATAAATGTATATATACATAGATATATATATATATATATATATATATATATATATATATATATATATATATATATATATATATATATATAAACATCTATGAACACACTTTGTGACACAGAAGCATTCCAAATGGATAGAAGTGTATGCAAAACACATGCAGCTCTGGTATTATAACTATTAATATAAACCTAATTCCCCATAGAAGCAATGGTTGCTGTGTATGTGGAGATTGGTGTGGGGGAGGACCACTGGCTAATGGAATATGCATCAAGGAGGGCCTGTGTCGGATGTTCATTACGTGAACTGGAGGGGTACACATGGAGTATGGGCACAATGTAAAAAGGACACAAAACAAGAACCATTCTCATCCATAATACACCCTGTCAGGTCACATTGCAACACTGACTTCAACAAACATATGAACATTAACAGGTATCATACATATGTACACCAACTGACTTACACATTTGTTTGCAGTAGTGAGGAATGGCTGTAGTACACTGTACATACTAAACACCATAAAAGTTGTACATATCTCAGATGCCTCAGTGGTAAAGCCAGTGACTGTGGTGTTCATGGTCCCGGTTTCAAGACCTGCAAGGGCTGTTACGTCATTTTGAGGTCCCGAATAAGGGATGTTGGATGCAGGTTATTAAAGCACTTTTAAGCAGATGTTAGTGGGTTATTGTGCCGGTAAGTGGCGCTTAAACATGACTACATGGATAAGCGCCACACAGGTTTAACCTTTGCTGAACATCGCGCAGATCATGGGCAAAGCCACTCACAACCGCTGAAATGTGCGTTAATCACCCTTGCACTACCAGTGCCTGCTCTGAGAGGTAAAATGACCACTGCCAGGATTAGAACATGCAACCATGTACACAATCTTCACAATAACCTACCACTAAGCTACCTGAGATGTACCAATGGCAGTTGTGTATTCTGACAGGTTAAAACACAAAAGGGAGGATTGTGTGGAAATAGGACAAACCGCCATGTACCCAATGAAAGGTGTATGCTATATATATATATATATATATATATATATATATATATATATATATATATATATATATATATATATATATATATATATATATATATATATATATATATATATATATATATATATATATATATATAGAGAGAGAGAGAGGGAGAGAGAGAGATATATGTCGATATATAGGGATATACATATATATGTAGATATATAGATAGGTTAACAACATCTACACAACCATGGAGGTACATATAAATGGGATACCTACCAAATACCGAATGCTTGACATACCAACGCGCGTAATCACGAGGCTTAAAGACCGAAAGACCACAGTACTGAAACACCAGAAGCATGAGTTTTAAAATCCCGATGTTAAGGGACTTTTAGTTAGTGCTTCTGGTGTTGCGGTTCAGGTAGGTTACTGTGTGTAAGTGTGTTTCTGAGGGCTTTAGTGTGTGTAAGTGTGTGTTCTGAGTGTGTTGTGTGTTTCTGGGGGACTGTAATGTGTGGGTGTGGGTTTGCTTTGTGTGTCTGTTTGTGCGATCTCGGAGGTAGAATATTAAAGTAGGGGGGTGTGGGGGTGCAGCCACCCACATGGGGGTGTAGGGGGGCTTGCCCACCTGCTCATATGTAGTGTAGGATGGTTTGTTTGGATGTGGTGGGTAGCAGTGTGTCTGTGTGTGTGTGTGTGTTCTGTGTTTGTGTTACTTTCGCGAGTTTGAGTGTTCGGTAATGTGGGGTTTGGGAGTCTGGGCCTGGTACTGTGGGCATCGGAATTGTGTGCATTTGGGATTCTGTAGGTATCCTGTATACAGCAGTTGAAGTGTTCATATATGAGTATAACATGGACCATAGCAATCACACATTCCACCATGACCAAACTATATGAACAAAGGATATGGAGAGTATATGCCTATACACTATTACAAATATGTGCTATGGACATGAGCCAAAGATAGGGTTACCACCTGTCCCACTTTGTGAGGGACAGTCCCTCTTTGGGTGGTTGTGTCCTGACCAAAAATATTAAAAATGGCAAATGTCCTGAGATTGTAGGACATAATTATGTCCCATATTTTATGTAATAGTTGCATAAAATAGTTATTTCTGTATCTAAAATACCTAAATGTTACAAGAAACAGGATAAGCAACTAAACTGCTACAAGAATAAGCTTTTATTTAGGCAAAAAAGTAAAGTTCTATCCTTTGTACTGACCGTGGGTATGTGTCGGCCTGTAAAATCTGATGTGTGTCCTGAAAATGTCCCACTATGGCCATTTGAAAAGGTGGCAACCCTAGCCAAAGAGGGTCAGTCACCAACACAACTCCAATGACTGCAAATACCTATGACAGAAATACACAGACAGCTTTCATGTAGCAACACTTTATTACATTCCGATGTATTGCCGAAAGGATTCAAGGACTAACATCACCTGCATGCTATACAGGAACCATTTAACAGTGCCTTAATGAATCAGCCTGCAATTACCATAGTATTAGTCCACTAAAGGATAGGTGTTCAAATAGGGAAGGAACCCTCACACACATATCGAATATGTATAAAAGCAGTTCCTACACACCTGCATCTGCTATGTACACCCACCAACATCTCCCCACACCCAAACCAATTACAATACATACTGTAATAACATCACAAATCATTCACTCACTGTATGACATCTGCAGAAGCCTTAACATACCTTGTCAGAGACACACTAACATGGCCCTATGTGAAATAGTTGCTGTTATACAATGGAACAGCTGCTGATGTTACAGGGTTTGTTTGCACTAATCCCATTTCAGAGGGTTGTGTGTACACCAGGAAGTGTTACCAATTACTGATTAACAGCACAGTATGATACACATTTACACCAAACCAAAGATGTCTGGTGAGCACACTGTAAACCACCTAACATTATATGCATAGCCATACAGCCTTGAGCTGCTCAAACATCCTTGCCAGACTGAAACATCTGCAGAAGTATCAGGTACAAACAAACCCTGCATAAGTAGCAATGTTCTGAAATATAACAGCTGTACTCACATGTAGAACAACATCTTCTAGGCATTACACACAATCCACGGGAGTCATGAAGCTAATATATCTCTGTGTGTCTCCATATAGCTGTTGCAATACATCACAAACAACACATCCAGGCCGTCTTCCTCGAAAGTAAGGCAAAGGGACAATGCCCAAGTGGAGTACTCAATTATACACCACTGTTGCCATGGTATTGGCTAATGGAGTAGCTGCACAGCTGATGTGCATGTAATTAACTACTTTGGAACACCAATTGGTGGTCAGGATAGCACATGTTACTGATATTTAACTATAAAAGGATGGCTTGTCACACATTCAAACCATCTGTATATACCAGCAGAACATTACAAAGAAGATTGAAACACAAACTGAAAAAGATTGAAATAACAGTCAACGATGCCTCGGGTTACTAATAAGGTATGTAGAACACTCAGTATGTCTGTGTATGTAGTACCTGTTCTGTAATAATTAAAGTGTATGCAATGCATATAGTGGAAACAGTTATCTTGTAGTGATGTATTGTTGAGCATAGTAATGCTTGTAGTATTTATGTGTGTACTGCTGTAGGTCACAAGGCAAACACCTCATACACCACAAGGGATGCTATATAAGGGCTTTGAACCCAACAATTCCTCTCCAGCCGCTGTCAGTGGCAGGGTTGGTCCAACAAGTATGTGCTATAACAGGGGATAGTATATGTTGATATATTGTAACAGTAGGCATATGTATGGGTGTATTACTGAGAATAACATGTTGAAGGTGGGCCTACTGTGCAATTATGATTTGCATTGTGGGATATTGTGCCAATAACTGTGTAATGTACAGTATTGTAGGCAGATATGTATTACATTTTACATAGCATTACTGTTATGTTAGGCAAACATTAGTTATGTCTATTGGCATTTACAATACACAATAACAGGATACATATGACTTGTAGTCACCCGACAGTTTATCAGCATGATAGCAAAGTAAAATGGAAGAGCTAGTTAACTATCCATGCACATAAGACATGTAATAGGTTCATAGGTTCATAGGTAGGTACTAGGCTGTCTGCCCAAGGGCATTTATAAGCCTAGCTAGAGTGTGTTGGCTTCTGCCACCCCCTTAGGTTAGTTCCCTGTGCCTCTGAACAGCAGAGCCATTAGTTCCCTGTGCCTCTGTCCAGCAGAGCCACTGCAGTGATCCCTGGGGTACATGTCTGTCTCCCATCCACCCATCAAGGTTTCTCTTGAAGAGTGCTAGTGAGGGGCCCTGCCTGATGTACATTGGAATCATGTTCCAAAGCATGGGGAGTCTCCGGGTCAGGAATCTATCCCTCCAGCATGTCCTAGTTATCGTTGTGGTTAGGTTTATATCCCTAGAGCATGTGGCTCTCAGGGGCTTTTGTTTAGGTGGAGCATATCCATCAATACTGGGTTGGACATGGGCCTTGTATGTCAAGCAGAGATCACCTCTGAGTATGCGGTATGCAACCGAGTACAGCTGGAGTTTCTTTAGTTGGGCTGCATAGGTCATCTGTTTGAGGTCAGTAATCCTCTTGGTGTGGTACTGTTGTGGTCTTTCAAGCTGTTGCAGTTGTCTTGTAAGGTACATCCCAAATGGGGTGTTGTATTCTTTAATGGGTCTAATAAGTCATGAGTAGAGAGGCACAATGGCCTCCTTTGTTCTGGATGTGAACCCATTTGAGATTAGGGGGCCACGTAGAAGGATATTCTAACCACCTTGGCAATATGGTTATCAAAGGAGAGATTGCTATCTACTTGGGTTCCCAGATCCCTTATTACCTTTTCTGTATGTAGGGGACTACCACCTATGTGGTAGTCCATGGGTAATTAGTTTTATCCAAAGGGGATGACTATGCACTTTTTGGCATTCAGCTTGAGGCCATGATATTGACACCAGGTATCCATCTCAGTGAGACCCTTCTGGAGGGTGTCTGTATCAGCTGGGGAACCAATTATGGCCCCTAGTTTGCAGTCATCTGCAAACCTTTTCAGCCAAAGTCCTCCTGTGCTTGCCTGTACCTCAGAGAAGTATATACCGAACATGAGGGGTCCTAGGACTGAGCCCTGGGGGATGCCACTTGTAACTGGTTTACAGTCGGACCTAGGGTATGCAACTCTCACTGTGTGGGTTCTGTCCATGAGCCACTTTGCAAACCATCTTGTGACATAGGGGTTAATGTTCAGGTGGATGGGTATGTCGATAATACCAGAATGGGGAATGGTGTTGAAAGCCTTTGAGAGGTCAAGGTAGGCTGTGTGGACCTCCTTACCCTCATCTAATGCCTTGGTAACTGTCTCAAAGAAGTCCACCAGGTTTAGGAGGCATGGTCTGCCCTTAACAAAGCCAAACTGGGTGGGGTCAAAGGTTTGGAGGTACCCAATGTCTCTGTGAATGAGATCCATGATGATGTGCTCCATAGCCTTGCAGACCAGGCTAGTCAGGCTTATAGGGCAATAGTTCCCATGGTCCATTGTGGTGCCACCTTTGTGGAGTGGGATAACTGTTGCTGTGCACCATTCAGGGGGCACAAAGCCTGATGTGAGGCTATTATTGAACATGGTGCTTAAGTGGGGAGCCAGTTCATTCTGAAGTTCATGTAAAATGCAGCCTGGGATGTTGTCCGGTCCCATGGATGCTGTGTTTTGGCTTTAGAGAGTGCAGCTTTTACCTGCATAGTTGTGATTACAGGGACTCTGCATTCTTCCTGTATAGATATGGGCCCTTTAGGGGTGAGAGGGGGTAAAGTTAGCACTGAACCTATCTGCCAGGATGTTGGCAATATCAGTTGGTTCTGTAATTTTCATGCCTTTGTGCTGTAACTCAGAGCAGATCTGGGTGTTGCCATCGAGATTCTTGACATAGCTATAGAATGCTTTGTGGTTGTCCTTGGAATTAGTGGTGATTTTGTTTTCGTAGCTAGCTTTGGAGGATCTTATAAGGGATCTCAGCTTCTTACTGAGGCTGACCAGGGAGCTCCTCCACTCATGGGATTGTACTCTCTTTTGCAACAGTTTCTTCCTTCTGTTGTACAGTTTGTTTATGGCAGGGGACCACCAGATTGGCTTCCTTTTTTTGGAGGATAGCATCTTGGTTCTGTTTGGGATAGCATGATCCATGCACTCGTGTAAGTGCTTATAGAGTGCATTTGTGTAGGATTCAGCAGTTGTAACTGTATTGTCCATCTGCATGGGTGTCATGAAGTTCACCACTTCTGTCTTAAGAAGCATGAAGTTGGCTTTGGAGAAATATTTTACTGTGGTTTCCTTAATGGGGGTGGGGTGGGATGTGGATATCAAGGGTGATTAGCTTATGGTTGGATCGGACCAACGAGGAGTTGACTTCAGGTGTGGAACACCGGTCACTCATGTTGGTAATGACTAGGTCTAGGATATTGTTGCCCCTGGTGGGGGTGTGGATAAGTTGATCCAGGGCATTGGAGTTTATGAATTCCAGAAAGCGTTGAGCTAATGAGTTGGTACATGAGTAGTTTTCCCAGTTAATGGTGGGGTAGTTGAAGTCACCCATTATTAGGGTGTTTGGTTGAACCCTAATATTTTCCAGTACATCAAGAAAAGAGGAGTGGGAATCCTGGGGCATGGTGGGGGATCTGTAGCAAGCTACAATTTGGATTGCAGTTTTGCCCAGAGTTAGTTGCACTTGGATAACCTCGGATGCATTGTGCTAAGCAACTAGCCTGGAGGTGTGGATATCCTTAATGAATATGGACACACCTCCGCCTTTGGTGTTTTGGTCCAGGTTACATGGCCAAAAAGTGTGGTATGAGTTATAGCCTGGTAGTGCAGGGGTGCTCTCTGGAGCCTTGAACCAGGTCTCAGTCACTGCACAGATATCGATGTTCTCCATTACAAGGAGTGCCTCGAGTGAGTGCATTTTGAGATTTAGACTTCTAGCATTGAGTAGCATTACCCTCAGTTTTGCTTGCCTGTTCCTGTTATGGTGGTGAATTTGTTATTTGAACCTTGCCTAAAAAGGCACTATAGGGGCAGCAAGAGCCTTAGCCAGTATCCGGAATCCCAGGGGTGACAGGTGCAGGCCATCTGTGGCAAAGCATCGTGGTCTGTCGACCATGTCATCCCAAGCAGACAGATACTGGATCCCCTTAGAATGACACCAGAAGCTTAGCCAATTGTTGAAGTCAATCATTTTGTCCTTGTACTGCGGTATCATTCTGGGTGATGGCAGAATGCTACTCAGGGCTAGGGTCATACCTGCCTGGGCTACAAGATCGGAGAGCTCTTCCATGTCTCTTTTCATGTAGTCCAGGGAGGTACATCTCAGGTCATTCACACCAACATGGACAATGACAGAGTCATATTTGTACTTGTTGTGGAGTGACCTGAGTGCGTGGGTTATGTGGTGGATCCTGGCACCTGACAGGCAGCTGACAGTAACCTTCTCCTTGTTTAGCCTGGTGAGTGGGACATCAGTGTGCCTGACTATAGAGTCACCTATGACTAGTGTGTTGGGTACGTTGTTTTGCCTTATTGGCTGTGGTTGAGTGGCACACTGAGTCTGTGGGCTATGTGTCATTTGGGTTGTGTTGGGGGATGGAGGCTGCTTGCGTTTCTGCTTTGGAGGTCTCTGTTGCTTAGACAGATTATTATTGAGAGCCTCTGCAAATGTTTTTGTGTTACTATGTGTGGATTTTGGTGGTGTAGATTTAGTGAGACTATGTGATGAGTGTGGTGTGGTGCAAATGTTTACCTTCTCCACATGACTGTCAAGTTCAGTCTTGGTTGGAGAGAGCTTTACCTCCAGTTTGGCTAGATAAGTGCATCTCTCACAGGTTGTAGTGTTGGGTGGTAGGAGGAGAGGGTTGTCTGTGTACATGAGGCAATTTCTACATTGCCTCAAGATGCCCAGATTCATCAGATAGACAGGAGAGAACACTGGGAGCTGACCCTTGGACATGCCTGAATAAAAAACTATTTTCCTCTAGATAAGTGAGGAAAGTGAGTACAAGAGCTGTTTTACTCTAAGCAAGTGAGAAAAGTAAGTACAAAAACTGTTTACCTCTAGGTAATGAGGAAGATTGAGTGCTATAGTAATTAGTAGCTTATTTAGTGCTTACAAGTTCTGAACAAGTGCTGAGCATGAATAAGCAATCCAGATAGGGTCTTGGATAACATAAACACACTGCCCCCCAACAGGTACACAATCATATATCCATGTACACTACAGAGCCCCTGTAACCACAACTATGCAGGTACAAGCTGCACTCAGGCTGCATGGGACCTGTCCACATCCCAGGTTGTATCATACACATATGGCAAAACAATTTGCTCTCCACATACACATCATGTAAAACATAGCTTCATGTCAGGCTGTGTACACACTGAATGGTGCACACCAACAGTTATCACAACCCACAAAGGGGGAGACACCACTGATAATGGGAAGTACTGCACTACTACCCTGCTGAGTCTGGTCTGAAAGGCCATGAACCTTGATCAACTTATTTGATGTCAGCAGTACAGATGTAGATGACAGTAAGGTTGATTTCACACAGCATATCATAACCTTGCCAGGTCATAGGACATCATCACCCATACTGTGTTCCACCTACACTCAGTATACTAGATGTACATTCCTATGTCACAGGAGTGTTTTGCAACTGGACTGCTGGCAGAACCAACACTACAGAAGGTGTCTGAATAATACATGCACATCACACCAGTGCCAGCTACAGTAAGACAGGGTTAATTCATTGTACTCCCCTCATTGTAGTCTATACCACACAGACTAACAGAAGGCATCTGCCTATTGAAGTATGCAAATGACTATGACCTAGGAGCAATAGCTGACTCAATGAGTGTTGTGGACAACATACAGAAGGGGCTTTGTGGGTGAGGTGTGTGACATATGGCCACAATCTGACAGCTACATATTGCATTGTCACCCCTATGTTAATAACCCTGTACCCATGAACTACCACCTAGGCAGCGGTCAACATAATGGACACTGTGTGTAAGGGATGCAGCTGGGCAGTTGTCTTTCCTGTGATAGTTACATCACCACACCTGTCAGGTAGTCATAAGTGGCAACCCTAATCATGACAGGGTGCCATCCATGAATATAGAGATCATTGTTCAGCCATACTCAACACTCAAGTGACCCATATCAGATCACATATTTCCTTTAAGGGGTATTGGCCATGTTCAGATGGCCTACACCAGCCTTCCCAATCCCCATCTCCACTATGTAGCATGATGCCTACCCTGAATAAAGCCATGTCCAACCCAGTGATGTTGGACATGCTACACATACACATCCTGATCTCAAACACATACTTCATGGACATCCACCTTCCTAGTACAAGGATCACCACATGCTGGACAGATCCTTGTCCCATACACTTTACATACTCCTGCCATACTATGCATCCCTGTCCAGCAAAGCTGCACATTGCCCCTCTTTCAGACATGGTGTGATGACCGCATGGTAAATATATCATTAACCCTGTGGATCAGTTATGTGGCACTGCTTGACCTGGCCCCAGAAACCCACCTGTCAGCTACAGCTAGGTAACCTTTCATCCTAGGCTCATACATGGCCCAGGGCATATAGCCTACTAGTTGACTTTGACCGTACATGCTATAGTTGATATCCATCCCTGCAAATACCATCAGGCTAGCCAGTGTCCCATGTGTATCACATGTGCAACACAGGTGATACATGGCAGGATGTTGAACTGCTGTACAGTGCCATGTAGATGTATATGGCAAAACACATACATGTAAAACCTTCCATGAGCAAGTCTGCAGGGTCACAGGTCATGTCCGTTAAGGCAGTGTAAGTCTTTATATGTGACATATACACAGCATCAAGGTCGACTGCATTAATGTGGACACATCCAGGCATGTGCTGATAGGTAAGAACACCAGTACAGGCAAACAGACATGCCCACATCAAGACAGCATCCACATGGAGTATGAGCAATGTAATCAGGTGACACACACACATATATGGTGATAATATCCAATCACCATTGAGTGTCAAATGTGTGTGACACAAACATGTCAGTGGTGTCAGTGTCATGTAGATTTGCAAAGACAACTATTTAATCATAATAAATGTGATACACATGTATGTTCAGCTGTAGCTCTGTACATCTCTGTGAGTTACTGTGACCTGTCTCCATCATTATGTCTTCCAGGTATGCCGCGTGCAAGGCTACCACCTTATACCCGCTTGGAGGATGAGGCCCTCATCCCATACCTACATGATAATCATCATGTACTGTTCAGCCATGTGCCACAGGATGCACAGCAGTGGGATGCCCTGTGGCAGGAACTTTGCAGGAGGGTTAATGATGTGGGTGGCCACAACCGCACATACCAGCAGGTGCGCAGACACTGTACAGACCTAATTAGATGGGCAAAACAGCATGCAAATGCAATCACCAGGGAACAAGGTGCAACAGGTGGTGGGCCACCAACCCAGCCCCCACTCACATGTACCGAGGAGCTACTGGCCAACCTGGGGACACCTGCAGAACAACATCCACAAGCCTTAGCTGATATCATGGAGGTGGGTGTCTCTCAACCACCGAGCCTGGAGTTGCCTGGTAAGTCACTACTGCACATATAACAACTATATTCCATATAGTTACATGTGTCACTGTACAATATGTAATGTAACATCATATGCAAGGCATGTATACACACATGCCGCATACTATAGTATGCTACTCTGTGTATGCACACATGTGCATACTCCATAGTATAGTCTATTGTACTGGCGTATGTGTTAACATGCACATTGCACCCTGTAGCTATCATACAGGCATGGATAATGATCATACTGCTGTGTCACTCCTATTTAGGTACCTCTGGCATTCTGCTGTGACAGCAGCCCATTGCAGGTGAGACTGTTATTATTTATCAGGCATGTTAATGCACAGATCTATCTGCCATGTGGCCATTTACCACATGTACACATAATGTATGGTCCTGTCACAATATACAGGTCGGACCTGCAATGCATCACAATGGCTACCCATGTGCAATACTTGCAAACTATGTGAAACACCGACATGAAACCTCACAAACTGTCATTGCCAGATGTGTGGACAGCTGTGCATACAATGGTGGAGGTGTTGTTCACTGTAGGGACATGTACTACAGATCAGAACTACACATGTGGGGAATACAAACAGTACTACACAGTGAGCTGGAGTATGGCCAGCCCACAGGATTCACCGGTGTGGATTATACCCCTGCTATGAATGTCACACAATGTTATGTGCTATCTGACATGTCCATGACATCTAGTGGGCTGGCTGCAACACTGCCTAACTATCCTGAAAAACATATCCCACATACCAAACATACCACCCTTTGTCTGCATAACCCTGTCGTCAGTGGAGCATATGACATCTATGGGTGTATGTCATATGGGACAACACAGACATGTGAAATAGATGCCTGTCACAACCATTTGGCCAACACATGTTCACACATGGCCATGGAGGATGGCCAGAGACATGAAGCAACACACACAGTAGACGTGATGTGCTTGTGTGTACACCCTGTCATACATTGGCTCCACATGGTCCAACTATGGCCTTTGTGTAATGGTTATATTGCAGATGTGGAACACTAGACATCCTACAGGCCTGTGCACATCTTGTGTAGGCGTGACATCAATCCACCACATAAGATGTGTTGAACATCTTGAGTGTGTCACGACATGACAGCAGTCACCTGTACAGTATCCACATACATACACAGACAACCACATCAGCCCACAGATACAGTACATTCCCCTTGCTGGTGTCGGACATCACTGTCATCCTTGCTCCTCATGTGTGTGTGTGTGTGTGTGTGTGTGTGTGTGTGTGTGTGTGTGTGTGTGTGTGGTACACAGATGTCATGTGGGACATGGTGTACCGATGAGTTTGCCATGTCTGGCCATAGTTGCCAGGCAGCAGCAATATGGTTGCAGATGTGCAGGGGTGTCATCCGTATACCCTTCAGTGACCTGTGTCACACATTCCACATCATGGTTTAGTGTGTATACACCTCAGTGATGTGGGTCACATTCCACAGTATATATGTATTGTATCTGAACACAGTCATGGCTATGAACTGTGTCTGTAACTCACACTGTATAGCAATAGAGATGCCACATGATTCCCTGCAATGGCCATGCACATCAGCTAAATGTGCAGTATATCTGTAGGGTGGACAGACAACACTGCATTGGGACACCATTACTCCACTGTATATTTGACAGGACACCATTGTGTTAAACATGTATGCATGTCATTGCACACATCAGCAGATCACATGTCATACTACATGTGATTGTCAAGGTCATATGCCACACATCAGGCAGGTGTACTGTTAACCTGTGCTGGTCTACATGGTGTAACACAGGGATGTATGCTAACTACTACTATGATTGTGTAATGTGCATGCCTTCTGCTATGACACATGCATGCTGTTGTGTGCAACCCAGGGATGTATGATAACTACCACTATTATTGTCTGAGCTGCATGCCGTCTGCCATATCACATGCATGTTGCATGCCTTCTGTCATATCACATGCATGTTGGGTGCCATAGCATGTGTCTGTGTGTGTGTGTGTGTGTGTGTGTGTGTGTGTCTGTGTGTGTGTGTCTATTGTATAGATTGTAATGTACAGTTCTTGTCTGCCCCTCACAGGTGTTGATGTAGGTGCATTCCCCTCCTGTGGTCCATCTGATGTTAGTGTCCCCACAGACTCTAGCAGTGATGATGAATGTATGATTGAGGCACAGGCAGGGTTGTCAGGGGCTGAATCTGTGCCATTGGTTGCCATTCCACCTATATCCCCTCATCCCTGCACACAGTTCTCATGCCAACACATACCCCATCACCAGTGGCCATAGAGGAAGGACAGTTGGCATGTGGTAGCTTGGAACAGGAAAGTGTGGAGGCTATGGAAGGTGTGCCTGCACACCATGGTGTCAGCCAACTGACTGGTGATGCCCCACACAGGCATGTGGCCAGTGCTGCTCATAGGAGGACCTCTGGCCAACATGCCCCTGCAAGACAGAGCGCAGCAGCTGGTGTCACCAGATGCATGTTTCAGGCTGTAATGGAGGCACAGGCATGTGCTGAATGGCACAACAGAGAAGGTCAGAGGCTTCAGAGGGCTGCTGTCCATTCTTTAAACAACAACATCCAGGCAATGGCAAATGCTCAACAGCAGATTGCTGAAGTTTTGGATAGATGATTGGGTGACATGGTTGGAGTCCTTGACCATGGCATGACAATCTGTGAGCATGAGATGTCTGTGCTGGAACATCTGGTAGGAGTGAGGCATCGGGCATGTGGATGTAGGCCAGCTACATCACCTGTTGCAGGTCTACGTGAATGAGCTACCTCACATGCCCGCTCCCATAGTGGCGGTAGCAGCAGCAGTGCAGCTGGTGCTGTGCTGTCCACACCAGGACACAGCAGGCCATGTGCACATGGCCCTGGATGGTCCCAACAGGGACATGGTTCCAGTGGACATGTGTCATCAGACAGTACCCAATCTGCACCTCTGCCTGGTAGTGCCCGTGCAACCCCTGGCAGGCACAGGTCACGTGGCCATGGCCGGACACCGTGAACTGTAAAACCTGGCCTGTACAGTCTGCAGCTGTCAATAATACCCTGTGTAGGCCAGACACATGCCAGAACTGTGTGCATACATACACGCACACACCGGAAACATATGTAGGGCACTGCAACACACACATGCATAACATCCACACATGCCCAATGAGATCAAAGGCCCTAACCCACACACATGATGTCATCCAATGGTGCAGCCTAGGCCTCTGGCAAACATTATCACCCTGTGCATATGATGATGCCTGTGCCGCATCCCTGTCATCCACACCATCGGTGCAGGGACATGCTCATATGGTCTGATGCACAGGGTGAACAGACTAGGAAGATAAGTGTAGATTACAATTGTTGTGTACTGTTGACAGGCAGCAGACATACCATGTAGTACAGGTTTAGAATGCATTTTGTACTGTTAACAGTATGTGTCATGTGTAACAACAGTAACTGCATGTTGGTCTTGATGTTCTGCTTTCCTCCTTCAGGTCTAATTGCATGTGCCGGTGGATGTCAGTGTTTGCAGTTAGTGTCCCATATGTAAATGTGGACTACTCACAGGTATGTATGAAAATACCAGCATGCACTTTGTAGCTTCCACATCACAGTTAGAAAGTCCCATGTTCCAAACACGTCTACAGATCTACTGATCCAAGAGCATGATAGCTGTGTATTAAGCTACTGTGGCTAGAGACGTGACATCCATACTGGGTGACATCACAGGTACAGTTACATGGAATGGGGAGTTGAGTGTGGTCCAACTGATGACAAGGGTAGAGGCCAGTGGAAAGTGTGATGCCTCATTGGGAAGCAGTAATACATGTTCCCATGACAGGATGCGAACACACAACTACACCCACACACTCAGGTATTCACACACATGTATTCAGAGACACAGTAACACACCCACACACTCACGGATTCACCGACACAGTAACACACACACACACACACACACACACACACACACACACACACACACACACACACACACACACACACACACAGTTGCTAGTGTTGAGGTGAGGACCCCTGCCTATGTGCAAATCATCATGACATGCCACAGAGATTACACATGTACAGGTAGTCATCATGGCCTAAGATCGAGTACATCAACAGGGATAGTAGATTGCATCTCCTGGATGAGGTAAGGGTCTTATTAGTTCACTATGGTAACATACATCCTCACTCCAGGGACCAGACAGCCATACATACACACACACACACACACACACACACACACACACACACACACACACACACACACACACACACACACACACACACACTGTGGCATTCACTATTGAATACACCTATGTCACGCACATACAGATACCTCACATGTGTGAGATACACACCCTGCCTATGTCCTGCTTTCTACATTGCAGTCTGTACAGATGTCTACAACAGTGTACAGGAGAGTGAGTAACAATTGAGATGTATTCCCCACCATACGTGACATATATGGACACACACAACCACACATGCCAGTACTGTGAATCAAACACCTGCCTATCTCATGATATGTATGACAGACTTACAGCAGTATTGCATGTGTTACAAAGTGTACTGATGCTTCCTTTGGCAACTGTGCTGATATATGCACATGGGAGGTCTTAACTGTTACAGGTGTCAAGTGATTTACCTTCGGTGTCACCCTGACCGCTGTCTAAGTTGTGTGTGTTCCCCTTCAATTAACAAAACCATAGCTTAGCGGTTACACAGGTTATTGTAGGACTGCTTGTGACACACCTGTGAGCTGTCCTCAGCAAACATCCATCTGCAAAGATGCCCCACCACTTAGTTATGTCCACACATCTGTCCATACCTGAAGTACATCTTACCGTACTTTCAGCATATCACCATATACAGTTGGCAATGTTGAGGCTGCATTGCAACTGCATGATGTACTAAGACACACGTCACCTGCAAACATCAGCAACTGCACACGCATGGTATCTGAATGCACACCACTACATGTACATGTGTGTAGGTCCTACATTCCTGTCATTTGGGCATGTTTGTAGGCATTGCATTTGGTGGACATGTGTAATGACATACATGACACATGGACTGTTGTATGATATGATAGGTGTCATGGGTGACCAGTACAGAGGGAATGTTACCTCTGTCAACATTGATATCACACCTTATGTACTGTTAGCATTCAGCAGCCATGGACCTACCTTCCATGTGCATGTGTGTAATGGCTGTAGCCACCTGTCTGCACAAAGGACAACAACAGCTATGCTATTTACATATATGTTGTATGTGTGTGGCATGTACATATCCAGGGCAGGTACATGTATGTCATATCCAAACATGAGGGTGTTTACTGGTGTACAGCAACAGTCATCTGTTAATGCTGTAAATAACCGAGGGACCCTGGTATGTGTACAGCTGACCTGGTTACAAACAGTGGTATCATTGCATTGCATAACACATGATGCAACTGTGTCAGTACATGGGTACTCTGCACAGTTGATGTAGAGCTAGGTACAGTCCACTGGTCAAAGGTCACATGGTGTTGTACTATTATATGTCCTACCACATGTATGGATGTGTGTTGGTGGTCTGAGGGCATGGTGGTGTCTGAGGGTTACATCCTAGAATGCAGCTTTTGACACTGTGACCTGCACCTGACTCATCTGTGATGCCTTTTGTGGGAGTACTGGTCAGTACATGTGAGTGGCCTTTATGTATGTGGGGACACCACCACCTGGAGTGGTCCATACCTGTGTTATGGCCCACATGTCTGGTTCTGAGGTATATGGTGGTAGTGCTATTGTGCACTACAGAGCCTTCAGCCAGGTGTTCCTCACTGCACAGATGTCAGTATTCCCCATTGTTGGATCTACAGTGAGCAGCTGTGATTATGAATGCTACACATCTAGCACTGGTTAGCATAAGCATACAATGCAGTTGTCCTCTAGGTGTCAGGGTGTTATCCTGTGTTTAGGACATTTGACTTGGAATGGCACTATATGGGTGAATGTGACCTAGGTATTATCCCCACTCCCTTGAATCATGGATGCATGTGATATGTGACAAAGGCCTGTCTACTTTCAGTCATGTCATCCCAGAATGACAAACACTGGACAACCTCATAATTACAGCAGGACATTGGCTCATTGTGTTGGTCAAGCAGTTGCCACTCCTAGCAAGACATCACTGTGAGTGGTAGTATTGTGCTTGGTATAGAATGGTACATCTAAGGTGATGGACAGCAGCAGACATTGTGTAGATGACCGGTGTCAGATATATGTAGTGCAGCGTTCCTGCTAACAATGACAACTACTAACACTGGAGTCCATTACAATGTGTTCTTTACATCTAACTGTAATAGCATGGCCACTGTGGCCTTCCGTGTTTAGAATCAGAGTGCATCCCAAACAGCCCTGTGCTACTAAGTGTATGAGCATGCCCAGTATAACCTTGTGTAGATGGAGACATAGTGCATTCTGAACAGCCCTGTGCTACTAAGTGTGTGAGCATGCCCAGTGACACCTTGTGTCGGTTATGTGCCTCTATGTGTATGGGCATGGCCATTGTAACCCTGTATAGTGATAGTAGTCATCCATTCCACAGATGGGCATACTCCAGTTCAGGATGGATTCCTACTTTAAACACACAGGTTCACAGGTATGTACATCTTAACTGCCAGCATCCCTGTTGATGTCCGCATTCCTAGAAGGTCATAATGACAGCCTTGAAATGTGTAGTCTCTGTGGCGTGACTCATAACTATGTAGTATTGTAATAGTGATCTGTAGATAGGCAGGTGTTCTGATCCCACCACTGGTGTGTGTGTGTGTGTGTGTGTGTGTGTGTGTGTGTGTGTGTGTGTGTGTGTGTGTGTGTGTGTGTGTCTCCATCTGCCTGAGGACAGAATAATGCTTTTAGACTGCTCACACTCCATACAATTCCTATACCCAACTTTGGCAAGGCTGATGATGTCACCCACCTAGAAATACACCTCTGGGAGTGCTGTGACCCAGTAATCTCGGTAGTGCATTCTGTAACTGCGTAATGCTGTAGTGTGATAAAGTAGTTAGGTCGGTGTTCTAATCCCAGACTTGCCAACTGTGTGTGTGTGTGTCTCCATCTGCCTGAGGACAGAATAATGCTTTTAGACTGCTCACACTCCATACAATTCCTATACCCAACTTTGGCAAGGCTGATGATGTCACCCACCTAGAAATACACCTCTGGGAGTGCTGTGACCCAGTAATCTCAGTAGCATTCTGTAACTGCGTAATGCTGTAGTGTGATAAAGTAGTTAGGTCGGTGTTCTAATCCCAGACTTGCCAACTGTGTGTGTGTGTGTGTGTGTGTGTGTCTCCATCTGCCTGAGGACAGAATAATGCTTTTAGACTGCTCACACTCCATACAATTCCTATACCCAACTTTGGCAAGGCTGATGATGTCACCCACCTAGAAATACACCTCTGGGAGTGCTGTGACCCAGTAATCTCAGTAGCGCATTCTGTAACTGCGTAATGCTGTAGTGTGATAAAGTAGTTAGGTCGGTGTTCTAATCCCAGACTTGCCAACTGTGTGTGTGTGTGTGTGTGTGTGTGTGTGTGTGTCTGCATGAGACAAGTACAATGCTTTGTAGAGTATGCACTCTCTGTACAAATCACATGACCACCTTTGTCAATCCTGCTGTTGTCACCCACCTAGGAATACACCTCTAGGAGTGCTGTAACCCAGTATTCACCATAGCGCATGCCCTAAATGTGTATTGCTGCAGTGTGATACGGTAGGTAGGGGTTTGAATACAGGACATGGCAAGTGTGTGTGTTTGGCTGTCAGAGCCTGTGTAGAGGTGGCTGTGAGTGTCTAACCACTGGACATGTTGGGGAGTGGATTTTGTAGTTTTCCTATATGGTGTCCATCTTATGACACATTGGCCACCTCACGAGGAGTACAGATGTCAGTCAGCCATGGGACTGTGTTGGCAAGCCATACCCCTACATCTGGCAAAAGGCCTGGTGAACAAAGTATGCAACCCTACTAGTACCCGGTATATGTCCTGCACCCATGTGTCATACACAAACACACTTGCCTAGGATATCCCGCTATGTTGCTAGTACCATGCACATTGATGACAGATAGTAGGCATGGTGTGATTGCAGTGGGCTGCAGAGGACATGGCACCCTGTACAGTGGTACAATAGGCACATAATTGCGGACAATGTGCCTTCACTATGTTCCCCACTGGATGCCTGCAACATATGTGGTGCCATCAAATGTGATCCACAGAGGCCATACAATGCCATACACATGTGCCCTGTATGGACCAATGCCACTGACACCAGGGAATACCTGTATCATGCTATCAATGCAGGTGCAGGGTCGACCTGCTGACTATAAGCAGGTTTTGCCACACCAGGCCAGTATTGGCATATCGGGGGATAACAGTCTGTGTACACAACATGTGCCTGCCAAACCAGGTACACCTGTACATGTCACTGTACAGTATTGTGGGACATGCACATCCCAGGCAATGTCCATGTGAAGGACTATCAAACACAGACATGGCATGCATTGCAAAGCTATGGCCATACACAATGGTAACCAGGATGTCAGGGCAGATCATGCAGTACCCATCTGTGTGGGACATTGCAGACACTACACCCTGTACCACACTGCACACCATTGTCGGGTGGCATGATGCCAAGGATTACCCCTCACCCAGCCTTGTACAGCCATCTTGCACAGCCAACCACTACACACCCATGAAGCAATGCATACATGCATGTCAGTACTGGCACCTTGTGTCTGCATGTGGGTTATGATGCTCCCAACCACAGTCACTCCCAGTATAACCCTCATTGGCATACCAACAGATGTCAAACACTTTCACATGCCCTAGCCCATAGAACCTCCAGATATCCCCTGTGGTGCATGTAGTCCTGTGCATTACTGCAGTGTGGCAAACTAAGTAGTTAGGGTGTGTATTTGTGGCCCTGGCAAAGAGTGTCAATGCAAGTCCATTAGAGAGTGTGGTTGTGGTGACAATGGCATCCATTCACATGGACAGCCATGTGTGCTACACCTAATGTATGTCTACTATATCTCTGTTGCAGATGTCTCTCACCTACACACATATATGTTCTTACAGCACAGCAACATGTCGGCTTTGTGGCACATGTAGTAACTTCATGCACATGTAATAGTAATGACTAGTCAGTCAGGGGTTTGACCCCTGTACTGGTAGGCATGTGGCAGATGATGCTTAGGGTTTAGTCTCCAAGCCCTTCTCTGGTGTACTTTGTCTGTCCCTCCCACACACTCTCTGGTGGATGTGGAGGTGTACACCTGCTCAGCAGCAGCATGTGTATTGTAAGTGATGGACATGATCAGGTGATGGCCTCTGCACCTATTGCAGTCCTCCTCTAGCTGATTGCATGTGGAACAGCTGTGATGGTGTTCCCATAGCCATTCACATGATAAACACAGTACATTATCTAGGAACATCATGTTGGTGTTTGGCCATGACAGTCGCTGTGAGTGGTACCTGGATGTGGTGTTTTGAAACGGCATCACAGATGATATCTGGATGTTCCTCAAACATCATACACAGTGGGAAATAGCCTAAAGACAGGAGGGTGATGTGCCACACATGACTACAGCATGTAAGTGTAGCTATGCTGCATTGAGACTACTGCCTGTTTAACATGTTGTGTGTGGTAATGGCTATTCTGCATGTTTTAAAACAGACATGACAGTGCTCTGTTCATGAGGGACCCCATCTGTAGGGCCATCTGTGGACTGGTCAGTGTGTGGAACCATTTGTTTCCTGTGTTACACACTGAACACACATCTGTGCACAGCAGGAGCATAGTGTGAGGATTGCAGACAGTACATGGTGATAGGGATGTGTTACTGCCATCGCATCCCTGACTGGACATATGTCACATGAAACAGTGGTATGACAGACACTGTCTGGGGTTCCCAGTGACAAGCCAATAATGGGCAACTGTTCATAGCTGCAGTCACACGTCTACTACACATTGTACAGATGTCATGCAGTATATATGCATGTGTTGTGCTCCCTCTGCAAATGTATACCATCTGTTGTGTTGGGTTGATGGTGATATCTATGCATACTGTTGTAGGTAATCCTGAATGCTGTTGTCTATTACTAAGCCATATCTGAGTTTAAACTGCAACACCATAGGCTGTATGGGTTGGGAGGTCCCGGCAGAACCTCCTGTCCCACTTCAGCTGACCATGGCACTGGGCACCAGCACATCTGGGGCCCAGCCTTGGACCTCAACCTCTGTTGGCTCTGCACCACCTTCTGGTGGTACCACCACTGAGGATGGGGCATGTCCCCCCTGGGAGCAGGGCCAGACAGGAACATGTCTGCTGTTGTGCGGTCCCGGATGTGGTGCGTTGGGGGCTCACTAAGGGGTTCTGAAGCCAGATACGCAAGCTCAAGGGTGGAGTGTCACATTTACAGGGTGAGGCTGCCCCTCCTGGACAGCCCCCAGCACTGCCTCCTTTGCAGCTGTTTTGGTGCAGTGGTGGCTGCCCATGGCTGGGGACCTCTGTCCCACTGTTCCCATGGGCTTGTGAATGCCAAACACCCATCCCCATCTGAGGTGTATCCCCCCACATGTGTCATATACTGACCCTGTATGCTGTCTTGTCTGTGATCCTACCCTACCTATCCTCCATGGGCATACCTACTCTCCTTCCCCCACATCCCACTCTCACCCTATGGAAACATAAGGCCAATCGGTTCCTAGGACAACATCTGCCCTATACATAGCTGTCCATTTCACACATGTGCCCACTGGACACATGTAACCCTTGTAATATGCATCACAACATACTCCTGTTATCCTCACCCCTGTCCCTCAGGTGCACGATCCTGGTATGCACATCACTCCTAAATGGTCCAGGTACACGTGATGAGGATGACCCCATTGTACACACAACACTACTGGTCCCTCTATGGTTACCCCATTTACCTTTATCATGATGATGATGTTGCACACAGCACCTTGCAAGAGTACTGTTCTCACATAATGATTGGACAGGTACTGTTGTGTTAATGTACATTACATGCACAGAGTGATGTATATGGCCAATGTACAACTGTTTGCGTGTATGAATGACACATGTCTGTCTGAGGGAGTCTTGATATTACATAGGACAACACCACTACATAATACAGGCATCGCTGGTGTTTCCCTTTTCATTCATTTGTAATGCTTTGTTGCCACATGGTATGTTCCTGATATATCTCTATATATGTATGTACCTATATGCTGGACATAAACACTCACATATACATCTACATGATGGGATACATTCCTATACTGTTGAATGACTGCGCTGTATGATATGTTTGTGGTAATGTCCGATGTCTGTATATCTGCCATGGTGTATTGGTAAATCACATTAGCTGTGTGTGCAGGGTCCTGGTTCCGAGCCTTGCAGAGGCCATTTATTTTGTTGCAGGGCAGAACAAGGCCATTGGATACGGAGGGAGTAAGGCACATTAAAGCAGTTGTGAGCGGGTGTGCATGGGTTTGCATGGTGTTAAGCAATGCTAACCTCTGGTTACAGCTTCTTACACTCGGTTAGCCTCTACATTGCTTTACCAGTGCAATACTCGCATACTGGTAGCCAAACAGGCTTACACCCGCTCGCTCCCGCACTTGCAAATGCACCGACATTGGTGCTTGCATCTGACACTCACACCCCTGGGTGGGAGCGAGGACCACAATATTACCTTGTGATGCCTATTACATCGGATTACATGCCTACAGTATCAGGAATGGCTGCCCATTAGGCGATGGCATACTGTTCGACTGTAAGGAATCGGCAGCCTGTCCAGTGTTTTATTCATATTATTTGTGTGTTCCTCTTACAATCTGCACCCATCTGGCTGATACATGGGAACCGAGACTCTTCAATACAGACAAGTAATTGGGTTTTGGGACCCACATCCGTCAGCCGAGTCATGCTACCGCATACCTATT
>NC_056729.1:56450723-56523419 GCF_019279795.1 Protopterus annectens
ATGCAAGGGATACCTAGTTTGCAAGCCTGAGATTGCCAAGGGTGAGACTGCCAACTAAATATGGGTAGGATCACTATGTGCATATATGGCTGCACCAAGCTAGCAGCCTGCGTATGGGTGGTTTTGGTGGACATTCAGCAAGGGGGGGCAGTGTGCTGTGGAGGGGATGATGGGTATTCAATTATGTATCCAGGTGTGTTGGGGTTGGATGGCTCAGTTCAGGCCAGACCATTATGTGGGTGTGAGCCGGTAACATTTCTGTACATGTGTATCGCACATTTTAATGCTCATATGTTTGTGGGATTGTGTTCTGCAGTATGGCCTGTCAGGGTGTATTGTGGATGTGAATGTATGTTCTTTGGTTTCCTTTCTGATTCACCCACTGCTCCCTCATACACCTCCAGTTCACCTATTGTACATCCGACCCAGTCTCCCCTTGGCAAATTATTACATCTGTCACCCCCCCCCCCATATTCCACAAACACACCATCCATCCCTTCTCTGGTTGATGGCCCATGGCACAGACAGCAGAACACATTGTGTACTCTACATATCTCTGGTACCAATATGGTTGTGAGGACAACCCTAGCATATTTGATCTTCCACATGCTGTACTTCACGCACATAGGTACATGCAAATACGTATCTTTCATGACATGGTAGGTAGACCTGTGTAATACCCACTCATCTTTGGGCCATCCAGCCAAGGACGACTTGGACTGTGAATGGGCAGATATTGAGCGAAAGCTCTGACCATTGGTAGAGTTGTACCTTTTCAAATGCCCAAAGTGGGACATTTTCGGGACACACACCATATTTTACAGGCCGACACATACCCACGGTCAGTACAAAGGATAGAACTTTACTTTTATGCCTAAATGAAAGCTTATTCTTGTAGCAGTTTAGTTGCTTATTCTGTTTCTTGTAACATTTAGGTATTTTAGATACAGAAATAACTATTTTATGCAACTATTACATAAATATGGGACATAATTATGTCCTACAATCACAGGACATTTGCCATTTTTAATATTTTTGGTAAGGACACAACTGCCCAGAGAGGGACTGTCCCTCACAAAGTGGGACAGGTGGTAACCCTAACCATTGGGCTAGGCTTAGCAAAGGGCAGTGGCATGCAAATACACTGCATTTCGCTTCCATTTGGTATAACAATCAACACTACAATGAAATACGGACACGGGGTTTTAAATGTCATTTGTTCAAGGGACGGTGGCTCAATATTCAGCTACGTGATTTTGTGTTTACTTTTTATTTTGGTGTTCGCGGAACTGTCTTGTATGCTTTGCATACATTTCAGTATCCACAGACACTGACAGGAGTGATTACCATTAGAGGCAGGCTGTACTAGTCAGCATTTTAGGTTGCGCGTCTGCAGCCGACATGTTCACGCCTCCGTGCAGCACTTAGACACGCCCCCTGCACTCGAGCACATTTCCTTTGCATGTGGACGTTGCGGCAGCGCGCCTTCATTAATATGCATATGGTGCTGCTGCACCATCTCTACACTGCACGGTCGGCGCTAGGCTAATGCCATCCTTGCGCCGAGCTTTATGAATCCCGGGGAATGTATGAGACCAAAAGAATAATTGCTTAAGCTCATTACAAAATGACTGCAATTTACAAAAAATATCATTATATATCATCAAGCATTGCAACACAATATCACATTTTGTATATTCAGTCATTGAGTTTTCACCCTCAGTAATATGCACACATGAGTATTAATGCAGACAAAGAGGAGCAACCTAGATTCAGACCTACAACTGGCACCTACGTATGTTCATAGTACTAAAATACCCCTACCTGCCTAGCTAAACAATCTTTGCTGACTTGGCAAGAACTGATGGAAATCAAACAAATTACAACTGTGAATATGCAGGGAAGCACTGCATACACTAGCAGCAAGCCATTCTAAGATGATATGCTGTAAGTGTGCAGTCATACCCAACCATCTGGTAAAGACCTATCAATGCACACAGTCAGGTTTCCAACTGTCATAATTTGCAAAAATAGATTTGTCTGGACTTGCAAAACATAAATAGCCATACTGTACAACTTATTCAGACTTACACGTACATTATGTTGGAGGGCAGTCAATTAAAAGAAGTAATGGATTATAACAGACTATTGTGTAATTTAAACTGAAGAGTTAACATATGTATGTATTACCCAACATTCACACATACATCATTATCAACAGAAGTATACTGCATGGTGTTTCTAGAAACTTTGCGGATAACTGAGATATGCATAGTCATCGGCAGCCTAAGCGCTATAGGTGTCAATGCACCACAACCATGCTAGATATATAAAAATATGTATTCTGTAAGTCAGCAAACAAATATATGTCATCCATATTTGATGTGCAATAGTACATGAGTTACTAACAATACTGAAGATGAAACTCAAAGCAAATAGAAAATGATTGACTTCAATAATTGGCTTAGTTTCTGATGTCATTCTAAGGGGATACAGTATTTGTCAGTCTGGGATGACATGATCGACAGAACTTGATGCTTTGCCAGAGATGGTCTTCATCTCTCATCTCTGGGATTTCGCCTACAGGCAGAGGCTCTTGCCACCCCCATAGTGCCTTTTTTAGGCAGTGTCACAAGGACAAAATTCCTGCTGTTAAAATTCCATCTAAAAACAACCTCAAGGTTATGCTGCTAAATGCTAGGAGTCTTAACATGAAACTGCACTCACTGGAAGCAGTCCCAAACTTGGAAGATGCAGACATTTGTACAGTCAGAGAGACCTGGTTCAAGGCAGTGGAAAGCACCCCAGCCATTCTGGGCTACATCTCCTTCCACAGGTTCAGACCACAAACTGAAGGTATGAAAACTAAAGGAGAATGTGTATCAATATTCATTAAAGATAAATACATTTCCAGATTGGTTAAACAGTATGATTCCCTAGAGATACTTCTGGTGCAATTAACTGTTGGTAGGACACCTATTCAAGTCACTGCCAGCTCCAGGACCCCCACCAGGAATCAGGACACCCACTCTGCCTATTTGAATTGACTTGAGTCTATCAAGATACATTCAAACGCCATGGTTTTGAATGACTTTAACTTCTCATCCATTGACTGGGTAAATTACTCTTGCTCAAACTCACTTGCCAAAAGGTTCCACAACTTCTTTAACTCCATTGCCCTGGACCAACTGGTTGACATCCCCACAAGGTGGTGGATCTGGTGCTTACCAATATGGGAGACTGCTGTAGCACCCTTACTGTGAGGTCTTCCCTGGTGAGATCTCACCACAAATCAATCACATTTGAAGTAATTATCACCCCCTCCCAGCAGCAACTAAACTAAAAGACTTCTCCAAACAGATTATAACCTCTTACTGGATGGTATAAATAGCTTCACTCCACCTCCCCCTCAGATGGAAATGGCAACTATGCCAATTTCTACACCAATGATTTATACAAATACCTGTATAAATGCATTGACTCGGCAGTACCTGATAGGACCAAAACAAGCTCTTCAAGGAAGAGCAAACCTGCCTGGTGGACAACTGCCATTAACAGGCTTTACAATAAAAGGAAGAAGCTGCTGTCTAAGAGTAAGAGGGAGCAGGCCCTAATATGGAAACACTCCCTCCTCAGCTTAAACAAGCAAATAAGATTTCTTGTGAAGTCCTCCAAAGTAAGGACAGCCATAAGGCATTTTTTAATTATGTCTGTAACCTAAAAGAAAAGGTCCAGGTTTGTGTCAAACTGGTAGTTAATGATACCACATATACTGAGCCTGTGGACATAGCTAACCTGTTAGGTGACAGGTTCTATGAAACCTTCAGTCCCCTGTCCCCACCACGTGTACCCCATGACATCCCTACCACCTGCCTCCTACCTTGTATTTCTAAAAAGCAGGTCATAAATGCCCTCTCTAAGGTGAAAAACACAGCATCTATGGGATCTGATAACATCCCAGGCTGTGTCCTATATGGGCTCCAACAAGAATTAGCAAGACTATTGGGTACTCTTTTTAATCATAATCTTAAGTACCAGCTTCATCCCAGCTGAATAGAAAATGGCCACCATTATCCCATTGCACAAAGGTAGTGCTTCCACTGACCCCCAGGAATTACAGACCTATGAACCTGACTAGCCTTATCTGCAAAGCCATGGAGTGACTCATCATGGACCTTATAAACAAAGATATAGGTAATCCCCAAACACTTGACCCTACTCAGTTTGTATTTGTCAAAGGGTGATCATGCCTGTTACACCTGGTGGACTTATTCAAGACGATTACCAAGGCCCTGGACAAAGGGAAAATTGCATACAGCCTACCTAGACTTAGGCAAAGCTTTTGACACTATCCCCCATTCAGGCATCATTGACATACTCACCCAGCTAGGTATCAACCATTATATCGTTAGGTAGGTTGCTAACTGACTCACTGATAGAACCCATACAGTGAAAATAGGGGAATCGACCTCCAACAGCAGACCTGTAACTAGTGGTGTCCCACAGGGATTAGTCCTGGACCTCTACTGTTCAGAATCTATTTCTCCAAAGTACAAGCAAAAACTAAAGGTTTGTGGATGTTTGCCAATGTCTGCAAACTGGGAGTGGTCATAGAATCTCCAAACAATGTCAACATCCTACAAGAGGATCTTATGCAAACAAATGATTGGTTCCAAAGTCATGGCCTTAAACTCACTGCAAAAAAATGTATTATTATCCCTTTCAGTAAGAACAATCTTCCTGCTAACTACTGCATCAATAGCAACACCTTAAGTACACACTCAGTGGTGCGAGACCTGGGCACGGCACACAGGTTGACAGCAACCTTACCTTTGATCACCATGTCTCCACAGTGGTAAGAAGGGCATTCTACATTGCTCATCTCATAAGTAAGGGCATTGCCTCCAGAAAAAAAGAAGTTACAACCTCCATGTCCTCTTCCCTCATCAGGCCAATAATTAAGTGCAACGCCCCATTTGATAGGCACCTTTCTAAGCACCTGCAGCAAGTGAAGACACTACAAAGCTTCCTCACAAGGAAAATTAAAGGTCTTCAGCACCTGTCCTATGTGGATTAGCTGAAATCACTGTCACTTTATTCTGCTTCATACAAACTACTCAGAGGTGAGCTCTGCCTTGTGTATAAGGCAATTTCTGACCCTGCTTTACTGGAAATGCTGCACATGGGTTTCTCGCTCTAAAGACCTTAACCTGGTATGTGACATTAATAGAACCCACTGGAGGGACAGATTTGTCTGTCAGAGGTTACCACACCTTTGGAACAGACTCCCACTTCATGTCAAACAGAGCACCTCATTGGTCCTCTTCAAACACAATCTGGACGATTGGATGGGTAACCATAAATTCAGACTGGGGGTTCCACCTGTGTCTCTCTTGGACAGGGGCAATAGGTGCTGATCGTGGAAACAAGGGTAGAACTTGCCTAGGCTTGTAAGGGCCCTTGGGCCATTAGCCTAGTAACTTCATATGATCCTGTGATCCTATAATGTTTGAAAATGGACTACACAGGGTTTTGAATCCACACATAAGCAAGCAATGTTTATACTGCCCTATGCCTTAGCCATTTCAGTTAACAGACATCACAGCTTTTAAAAATGTTATCAAAGTCTATGGAATAACTACAGAATGCACATTTATCAGTATTATAAAACTATCATGTGTCAGCACACTGAGTTTAACTTTCATAGTTTGCATAAAAATAATCATATGCACTTTAAAAAATAAATAGCCATGACATGAATTATTGCACATCCATGGGGTTTAAACCTACACATGTAAAGTAGTTATGAGGGCAGTCTGCACATACTGTGCCATTCCTACATCGTAAGACAATATAAGGATTACAGATGCACATGTCTAGTACTGAGACTGTGTTAACAAGACTCACACATGTTTTAGCCATGATGACCTGCCTTGGCCTTACACTCATTAAACAAATGAAAACAGACAAGCATTATAGAAGACTGTTGATTTTCAAACTTTAGGATTTACTAATGTGTGTAATACTCAGCATTCACACACAGACATATATACTGTAAGATGTTTCTAGAAGCTTTATGGATAATGAAGAAATGTGTAGTCATCCACTACTTAGGCGCTATAGGCATCAATACATCACAGGCATGCTAGATGTATAAAAATCCATACAGTATAAGTTACAAAGCAAATGTAGATCTTCCATATGGGATGTGCAAAACCACATGAATTACTAACAATAACATTAAAAAACTAGGCTACACTGGGATTTTAACCACCACATATGCAAGCAATATTGACCTTATAGTTTGCTTAAAGAGTTGATTGGAAATGGATCTACCTTGGTGCACATTGCTACCAGAAACTGTGTGAGGATGCAACTGGCAAGCTGTATGGGACACTCCTACACCATTTCCCCATATGTCACTGAAATGTCCCAGAGGCCATTATACCTAGACTCAGGCACACTTGTTTCTATCTGTACTGGGTTACCCTGTAGACTGCAAGCATGCATGTGGGGTGCACCCATCCTGTACACAGACTGCACCAGATCTCTGTCTAATCTGTATCTAACAATTATTTCCTGGTCAGAGAGCTGCCTTAACTGTAGCCTGGCTTGGCACTTAGTTTGCTGTCTTCTGGGATACATTGGCAGATCATCCTCTAGTATGGCTTGCAGTACCCCAGCCTCCTGTAGTACATTAAATACCGGTTGCATTTTTTTAAGTAAGATTTGCAGATTCTTCAGAATTCCCTAAGAATATGTGGAATAGAATATAGTGGCATTAAGATAAAGTACATAAGGCATCTGCTGGGTGTTTTCAAAAAGTTGTTGGCAAATTACTTTGTCGTATTTAAGCAGTGTTGGGTGTACCCATTTAATTTTGGAATCAGTCATGTGCAGAATCCATAATTATTCTATGCTGAATAGATAATGACTTGATCTTATGTTAGCATATTTTATGAAATCCTGTCTGCTGCTGCTGTAATGATGCCTTCCTTTTATGTGCTGCTCTCTCCAAAACGTTTTGGAATAGGGACCATACTGCCATGCTGTTGGCATCCCCCCTTTTTTTGACAGAAATTATTTTGCACTTGTGTAGTCAAAAAATGTTGTCAAACAAAAGACACATGTGGCCCTAACAGTCCCATTGGTACATATGATAATTCACTGCCCACCTACAAAGTCCAAGGCAAGCATTTATCCAATTTATCGATGCAGCTTCAGAACTTGAATGGCTATTTCTAAATCATAACGTTTTTTCGTTATCTTGAGCACATATTCCTTTCCAACAACAACAAGTTAACCAATGAACTTTCACCTTTTTCTAATTTGCCTTCTAGTCCCAGCCAATGTGAAACAATGAAGGGAATAATTTAGCCTGTTATGGCCAGATCTTGTAACAGATGTTTGAATAAAAACTGCATAGGCTGCAAATCAACATTGTTAAAACAAATGCATCCAGTATCCTAAAATTCTATAATTACATCTCCAGCACTATGGTACCACTACAACAAATGTGGGCTTACCTGCCAGACATGTAAAAATATTGAAATAAGTACTATCGTCCAAAAATGTCCAAAGTCTAGTAACATATGTCAGTAGTACTAGTGTGGTACAGTTTTCAAATAATATTTGTACTTTTAGATACTCTTCCCAAACTAATCTCATTTTATTCATTTATTTTTGCCAAGTACTTTTCATTATTTTATAGATATTCCTGACTACCTCTATTCTAAGTGCAGTTCTCCTTTATTTTGTATAATCTAGCTCATCTATTTTGACCAATTTTGTTCCTATTTTGAAATAGATTTAATCTTTTAGTGTTCTAACAAAAAATTACATATCCACATAAATTTATGTTGTAGTGTATATAGCTGAGATGCTGATTCCCAAGTCATTGGTTTACTATATATTAAAGCATCAGCATCAGTGGCACAAAGATTGTGGGCTATTTACCTATACCAGGTAGATGGACTACTTGCAACAAAAGAGGGATGCTGCACTCCTGAGTGCATCATTCTTCAGATGAAACATTAAACGTTGGGATGGTAGCTCAGGTGGATGTAAAAGATCCCATAGCACATCTTGAAAAGAGTAGCGGTCTTTTATCCATTAAACATAATTTAATTTATTCTTCCATTCCATATAACCCATATAACATAAAATAACTTTTATCTATTCATTTAACATACCCCCGGATTCACCAATCTTCTGTGCAGGACTAGCTTAGTCCTGCACAGAAGCGCCCATTTAGGAGCAGGATGGCAGCATGCTATGCATATCAATGAAGACGCACTGCCTGAGCTCCTAGAGTTACACGGAGTATGTATGAGTGCAGGGGGCATGTCTGAGGGCAGAGCTCTCAGAATAAACATGCCCCTGCAATGTAGAACAGCAGAAAGTGGGAAGAAATGAGCGAGATTGCTCATAGGTGTCCACAGATCCCCACCAACAGTTCCCCATGTGTACAACAGCAACAATACAGAAAAAGTAAATGAAGAAACCCTTTTATTTTTTTTTAAATCCAATTAAAGCTAACTGTAGGTGTGCAGGTGTGCCCATCGCTTAGCTAAAGTTAAAGCAGCTTAAAAGACTGAAGAGGATAACAAGGAAGATATATGCAAATGAAGCATCATAGCAATAGTGTAGTGGGCAGAGCATTCACCTAACAAACAGGCATTCCCGGTTCAAGTCCCACTGCAGCACAGTCTATTTTACATGGCAAAGCACGTTATAACCAATATTTTTGTTGCAAAATCCACTAAATAACACATAGCTGGAAATGCACATGTGAAGTATCAGTGTCATAATGAATAAGGCACTAGTAAGCAGGTCTAAGCACAACTAAGTAGTAGTAAGCATATTTAAGCAGTAGTAATCATGTTTGAGTGTGTTTGCATGGGGGTAAGCACTGCCTACACAGATTAAGCAATCTGGAATCTTACTGAGTATAAGAAACTGCAACCAGAAGTTAGTAGTGCTTAGGTCCATGCAAACACACGCACACCCGCTTACAACTGCTTTAAAGTGCCTTAATCACTCTGTATCCAAAGGCCCGTGTTCTGCACAGCAACAAAATAAACAGCCTCTGCAAGGCTCAAAACCAGGATCCTATACACTACAGTCACAATAGTTAACCACTAAGCCATCACAGCAGTACTGAAGACTGAGGTTTCAACAAACAAATCCTCACCAAAGGTAAATCAACCTGAACATGTGAAATGAATCTATGTACAGTGTGATGTTGTATAACCTGCTACATAACATAAATATGTGAACTGGAGTACTGCAGTAAGGCCAGATGTGAGGCGTTATTGTAATAAAGTGTTGAATAACCCAGGACCCCATACAGTGTACATACACATGAATCACATATATCAGACACAGATATAACATGTAAAAACAATAAATCAATGTCAAAAGGAAAATATAATGCTAATTAGATATTAAGCAATGCTACGTATTGCACAGGTCAGCTTACATGGTGTAAGCAGTGTGTAGGGGCTAACTCAATCTGCCCAGTGGCATGCCCCTTTAAGCAATGCCAGCATTAGGTAAGTGGATGTGCCCATAGCTTAGCCTTTTCAAAACTATCCAGTCATGGGAAAGTGTGGGAAATTGGGCATATTTAAACCCCACAGGTGCAAATAATTCCCATAACTGGTTGCAACTCCCTACTGTAGTCAGAATGGCTGGAGTTGGGGAAGGCACTCGATTTAGAGTGCAGCACTGGGGCACATAGGAGTCCAGATTCATAGTATGGCTCCTGGTAAAACACCATGAGGAGAGACTACCGCAGGGCCAGTACCAGGGCTCTCAGTATAAAGCAGAGGCCTGGGACAGTCTCAACTGTGACCTCGCCAGCATACCTCTCAACTGTCCCTGATTTTCAGGGACGTCCCTGATTTTGACTCAAATTTTCACTCTATCCCTCTTAATCCCTCCTAAAACTAGTGACGCTTGGAGGAAAGGTGGTGAATTACACTTAATGAATACTGACAATAATTAAGAGTTATAAACGTCCTTTACTTCAGAAAATGTGTATTAATTCACATGCTCTGATTCTGTCAATGTTTTAAGTTAATAGCACTAATATTTTAAAAGTGTCCCTGATTGTACCTGAGTTTTTCTTGACTTGTCCCTGATTCAGTTGAAATTTGTCCCCACTTGTTTGAGAGGTCTGCTCACCAGTGCCACTGGTATCTTCCAGACTGGTGAGCAGGTCAGGCATCACCATGCTGACCTGAAGCAGCAGAGGGGTGATCTCTTGGACCAGTGAATCCAAGAATCCAGGCAGATGGGTGATGCCCCAGCACTGAGTAAGTACTCATTCTACTACATAGATAATGCTTGCCTAGCTTGTGTATACTATGGACAGGTAATGGCTAAATATCACTGTATTTCTCTGACAGCTGCAGATGAGCAGGCTGTAAACCAGCAAGCCCATGCTGCTAGGCTGCAAAGGTTGCATCGCGAGGCAGGTTAGTAATATTCTTGCATGTACTGTCATAACAAATAACAGTACTAGAAAGTGTTGTACCAGTATAAAAATGTATTGTGTATGGGATGTAATGAATAAACCAGACAATATGGCAGGAAGACTGTCATATAGGTTGCATGGAAAAAAGGTGTAATATCTAGTGATCAAAAGTATAACCCCTGGAGTGCTTGTGTACATTCTGCTCTCATATGTTGTTGTAGTGTTGCATTCTATAAATAGTGCTGTTGTATTAAGCAGTGTTACCCACACTGTTGAACACAGTTAAAATGTGTAGGAAGTTCAGTATAACAATGTTGGAATTCCCAAGAGGTCAGTCATATAGAACAACTGAGGGAGACTTAGACAGAAACCACTGGAATGCTTTACACCAATTCCCTGATACCACAGTGTACTGTGATGTCAACTGTAATATTTTTACCACACACAGCAGGGGTTTGAATCCCGGGACTGGTAGTAAGTTGTATGCATAATCATACCCCACAACTGTACAGAGTTTGAGAGAATGTTCGGATAGAAAGCTGTATGCATAATTTGACCCAACAACTGTAGAGACTTTGCTAGAATGTTCAGATAGTACGTTGTAAGCATAATCATAACCATCAACTCTACAGACTGTGGCAGAATGTTCAGGTAGTAAGCTGTATGCATAGTCATACCCCTCAACTGTTCTGATCCATCCAGCATGTCCAGATAATAGGCCCAAATCTGCTGCCCAGTAACCTATTCCCCTGACAAATAAGTTTGATGATCCAAGAAATGTAGGCAGCTTATACTGACATATAATGGATAGTCAGACCTGAACATAAAAAGAGAATGCATATGGAAATAAACCTGTCATTATAGCATCTCACCCAAAGTGTATGACAGCTATTCCAAAATATGTCACATTAACACCTGCATCCTGTCAAGCCTTGACCAGAGTGTGTGCAATAACAGACTGTTAGATATGTGTATAACATCAACATGGCATCTGGGAGTATCTGTAGAATTTGTCAGGTAGTGTTAACAATGATTTTCCCCAACAGACATAACAGGTAAGAGGTGTAGACTGTAGTTACAACACAGTTCACTCATATACTTGTCTGCAAGCATGGCATCTGGGAGTATGTATAGAATTTGTCAGGTAGTGTTAACAATGATTTTCTCAACAGCTATAACAGGTAAGAGGTGTAGACTATATGTAAGACACAGTTCACATATATACGTGACTACAAACATACCCTTGTACAAAGTAAGGCCATTGGGTAGTGTAATAATACATGTAAGGGACAGATCACTGCAGGACTAAGAAAGTTGTGAAAACTACAGGGATATATTATTTGTTAATTGACCTCTCTCTCACCCCCACCATATGTGCAACAATAACCCAATTACACACCTCAATGGGTACGTGTACACTCCATACTTTTGTTGGGACATATGTCCTATTGGTTTACAAATATTCACATTTGGTTCTATGCATGTGCTTTGTTAAACTACCCCCATACTGGTGGCCTGTTGCCATCAATGAAACCTGCATGCTGTTGTAATGGCCACTTTTGTCCCATATATGCATGTGTTCTGCTTGCTCTGCAACTGTTGTAAATCTGGTGTCTTGGGTTAATGGGAATACCTATGCATTCTGTTATAACTAAACCTGAATGCTGTTGACTATTACTAACCCATATCATTCTTAAAACTGCAAAATCATAGCTCGTATGGGAAGGCCAGTACCAGCGGACCCACCTGTCCCACCTCAGTTGGCCATGGCACTGGGCACCAGCATGTCTGGGGCCGAGCCTGGGACCTCCTCCTCCGTTGGACCTGCACCACCTTCAGCTGGAACCGACGCAGGGGATGGGGCTCTCCCCCCTCCTGGGAGCAGGAGCAGAGATGTACCTGTCACCCACCATCAGGTCCAGGCCATGGATGCATAGGGAGCTCGACAGGGAGTTTCAAGACCAGCTATGCCAGCTTGAGGGCTGCGTGGCACAATTAGAGTGTGAGCCTGCCCCTCCTACCCAGCCCCAGCACAGCCACCCTTGGGGCCATGAAGGTGCAATGGTAACTGCCCATGGGTGGGGACCTCAGTCCCACTGTTTCCATTTGGGGGCTCATGGGCTTGCAACTTCCAAACACCCCTCCCCATCCAAGGTGTTTACCCCCACATATGTCATATAATGCCCCTGTATGCATCTCGTTTGTCTTGTCTGTTAACCTACCCAACCTACCTCCCCAAATATACCTTCTACCCGTCCCCAACATCCAACTCTCACCTGAAAAAAAAGGGCAATCTGTTCCCACAAAAAAATGTTGCCCCATACATAGCTGTCCATTTCGCACACGTGTCCGCTGGACACGTAATCCAGTCTAATTGACATCACAACTAATTATTGTTGTCCTCACCCCCACCAGGGGTTTGAATGTCCAAATCTATCTCCAAATTCAGTGTATATGCACAGCTGTTGCTGTAGAAGAAATTGGCAGATATGGGCCTTCCCTATACTCTTCCTGCACATCCCTAGCTATTTTCCCTACTGTCTTTCCCTCTTTGTGCCCCTTTTTCACCACTTTCCTATCAACCCCTTTTTCTTTTCTTTTAAAGAAATTAGTGCAGGGGTAAATGGGAGTAAGCACTTTTAAGCAGCAGTAAGTGAGTTTAAGCCTGTTTACACAGGGGTAAGCACTGCCCACACAAGTTAATCAATTTAGAAGCTAAATGAGTGTAAGAAACTGTAACCAGAAGTTAGCACTGCTTACCTACACACAACCCACTTACAACTGCTTAAAAGTGCCTTAACGTCTCTGTATCCAACTGCCCTTGTTCTGCCCAGCATCAAAATAAACAGCCTCTGCTAGGCTCGAACTCAGGAGCCTGCACACCATAGCAAATTTGAATTACCACTAACCCGTAGCAGACCCCAAAAGTACCTCACCAAGAGGATCAAGGGGCTCAAACAGATGCCCTATGCAGTTCGGCTAAAGAAACTCCAGCTCTACTCAGTTGCATACCGCCTACTCAGAGGCGATCTGTGTCTGACGTATAAAGCCATGTCCAACCCAGAATTAATGGACATGCTTCACCTCAGGAATTCCAAATCCCTTAGAGCTACACGCTCCAGGGTCTTGAACCTCAGCACAGAAATAAATAGGACATGCTGGAGGGACAGATTCATATCCCAGAGGCTCCCCTCACTCTGGAACAAAATCCCAATCCATGTTAGGCAGAGCCCCTCACTGACCCTCTTCAAGAGAAATCTTGAGTGGATGGGAGATCATAAGTTTACCCCTTGGATCACTTCTGTGTCCCTGCTTGACAGAGGTACAGTAAACTAACCTTAAAAGGGCTACCTTCTGTGACCTACTATACAGAGGCACAGTCAACTAATCTAAAAGGGTGGCAAAAGCCAAACACACTCTGGGTAGGTTTATAAATGCCCTAGGGCAGATAGCCTAGTATCAACCTATGAACCTATGAACATACATAACCCTGCTGTTTTCACAAATATACCATCCAGCAATATCATTCAACAGTACAGAAAATGTATTTATACATGTAGATGTATGTGTGTGTATATATTGATAACTAAATAGATATATACCTCTCCCTCTCTATATTACACACACACACACACATATATATATATATATATATACATATATATGTATATATATATATATATATATATATATATATATATATATATATATATATATATTTATATATATTTATATGTGTGTGTGTGTATATCTGCATATAGATATATACTATGCATACATCTATACATATATAAGTAGATATATATATATATATATATATTATTATTTTATATATATATATATATCTATAGATATATATATATATATGTGTGTGTGTATGCATATAAATATACATATATATATATCTAATCTATATATATATATATATATATATATATATATATATATATATGTGTGTGTGTATGTGTGTGCATGTGTGTATACAGATATATATCTCTAGATATAATGCAGCACATATATGCCCACAGGCACCGTAAATGGTGGTGAGGGGGCTCAAGCAACATATGTCTTACACATATCGACACCCCCCCCAGCCATGCCAACTGTATGATGTGAGGCTGGTTTCGATAACATATCATACAGTACAGTCTGGCTACCATAGTGAATCTACATATATGTGTGTGTGTGTATATATATATATATATATATATATATATATATATATATATATATATATATATATATATATATATATATATATATATATATATATATATATATATATATATATATATACACACACATATATAGACATATACTTAACTACACATACACACACAGAGGTATGTCTAGGAAGATACATATTTAGAGGGTGCACACCACACTGAACAGCCAGTATCCCTACAGTTGCAACCTCATCAGATGGACAGTGTATGACTCACCCATTCAAAAGACAATTGTTGCTTGAAACATATACCCACAGAGAAGTCAAAGGATGTAACACCACACATAGATTTGCATATGTTTTAAATGTTTATTAGTATACTACTACAGTTCTATATGCCATGTCATTTCACAGTTTATACTCTGAAATACATACAAACAGATCTATGCAACTGTCAAACAGATAATTTAAATCAGTAATCTGAAAGCATAACATATGCTGCTGTCCAGGCCAAGGCCTTCAAGTACTGCAACAGTAAATACTGACTGGGCCACAGAATAACAATCAACAGTAAGTAATGCAGATGTATGTCCCAGCAGCCTCTAACTACACTCTGTACCCAATCCCTAGGGGGAAAACACCTAAGATGACACAATGGGATGTATCTGTTACATAACAATGCATAACTGAAACCATCACAATTGAACTGACAAACAGAAAAGGCTGTATGGCAGTAATCAGTAGGCCAGCAATGTTCACAAGGTGGAATGTATGGTAATGTTCAGCTATATACCTTAAGCCAGCTTACTACTGACATACCTCACATGTTGTAACACCCTAGGTTAATTATGGTGCCCCCCCCCCAACTGACTTACAGGGGCATATAACACTGTTACATACACTGACCTCTACACTGCAGAGGGGCACACATGTGTTGTGCAGATGAAGTCTACATATATATGGACCCTACCCCACAATATCTGTGGGGGCCACAACAGCACTGGAATGATGGTGGGAATGGCAGCATGACATAATCACTGACCACCACATAATAACCCCTTACTGCATGTCATATAGACAAAGCCTGGTATGTCGATGGAGGACAGAGGCTGGTACACTGGCCCATATGTGAAATAGTGTTGCCATACACTGAGCAAGTTGCTGTTGTCACAGGATAGTCTGCAGCATACCCTTAGACAGGAATATGAAGTCAGAAACACAAATAGATGTAGCCATGTACTGATAGCACTCAACACACACTGCCAGTGATATATCTGACACATGACCTGTGTGGTGGACAGACAAAACATAGGCCCACAGTTGAGAGCTATGCAAACAGACTGCAGTCCATGTTAAACTAGTATGTACAGACAAACCCTGCAAAACTGGTGCTATACAATACATATATCAACACTACTTACACTCTGTCTGTAGTTCTGGAACCTTATCCAAATATGTAGCAGCCCTGAGACTGCAAGTCCCCTTCTGAGAGGTATTGCTACCTGCTGTCTGTAACACTGCTGCCCACATGCAGGAAGGATGTCCACCATACAGGAAAGGTAAAGGGACTGCACCCAAATGATGTAGGGATTTATACTAGTGGGTTGCCATGACAGTGGTAATTGGAAGTACTACACATCATGCTGTATGCAGGTAGCAAGTGGAGGACACTGATCAGTGCAGAAGCCATCATCTGATCATGTGCTTCACCTACAAAAGCCATGGGATAGAGGATGTTGAATGATTTATATGTGCCAGCAGGTGTTGTTGTTGTAATGATGTTCAGCTGAAGGAATGCTATGGACACTAGAGTCTGTTCCTGTGGATGGTGGGCCATACCCATCGACTGTGCAGAGCAGCACTGACTGACACGATGTAAGCCATCGTAGTGTGTGTTGTGTAATGTAAAACATGTGTGTGTGTGTGTGTGTGTGTGTGTGTGTGTGTGTGTGTGTGTGTGTGTGTGTGTGTGTGTGTGTGTATATATATATATATATATATATATATATATATATATATATATATATATATATATATATTGATATATACATACATGTATGTCTACAGATATATCGATACCTACATGTATATATAAACACAGATATACATAATATATATCTACACATATATAGAGATATATACATGTCTGTGTCTACATATATACAAACACACACACATATGTACATATATATACATGCCCTGTATTTTTGCATCACAGTGCTGCATGCTATGTGGTAGGGGATAGCACACATATCAATCCACACAAATATACAGCAGTAAATGTGTGCAACATGGACAGGTATGTCACTTGTGAACCCCTTTTTGGGACCACATTGTACTTGTCTATGAAGGTGGGATTGTGAATCCGGGTAAGGATAGCAGGTATATTTGTGGAGGTGGGTTGGGTTTGTAGATAGAGAACAGAGCCTACAGGAGTGGTATATGACACATGTGGTGGGTAAACACCCTGGATGGTGAGTGTCATCTGCAATGTGGAAGCCACATGAGCCCCCATATGGAAACAATGGGACCAAGGCTCCCACCCACTGCCAGCAGTTGCACGGACTTGAAGGTGCCTTGGCTGGAGGCTAAGCAGGAGTAGCATGTGGACCCTGTGAGTGTGTACTGAAGGCCTCATGTGCTGTAGAATATCCCCCTAGTTTGTGTGTAGCTCCCTATGCACCAAACCCTGGACCTGACCACGGGTTACAGGATCATGTCTATGTATGCCTCCAGGGGGGAACACCACCCCCTAAGGAGGTTCCACCTGAAGATAGTGTGGACCAGTAGTTGAGAAGGCCCCAGAGTGAGTCACACATGTGATGTGGCCTGGTAACATGGTCAGATGAGGTTGGAGAGGTGGCTCTACTGCCAAATATCACCTAAACATGCTACTGTGTCACTATTATAGAACATATGCGGGTAGTAATATTCTACATAATCCCTGAACATGTCCAAAAGCATGCATAGATATTCCCAATAACACAGAGTGTCAGATGTGCAGCAATCACATAGCAAGCATACCACATGCATATATGGAACCATAGTGGCCCTGACAATGCAATGCAGATGAATAGTCTGTAACCCACCAGCAATGATAGTGTCCACACAGGGAACATGGCCACAGACACATAGCACAAAGTGTGTTGCAATACAATACATATATATCCCACTGTTAGTTAAGGTATAGGTATGCCATAACTATTGAGTTGTGTGAATAGTTTGTTGTTGCAGATTTTTTTTTGGGGGGGGGCAGAAATGTGTATTAAGACCTATGGTAACCTTGTTGTATGATTTGCTGAGACCTGTTTCCATCTTTATGTCTTTCAGGCAAGATGTCCTTAGGGTGGCTTCCATCATGTCCCGCAGAGGAAATGGAGATCATCCTCAGCTACCTCAGCAATCACTATGTGTTACTGTTTGGCAGGCATGCACATGAGCAGCAGGAGTGGACCATCCTGTGGAATGACCTCATCCACAGGGTCAACAATGTTGGGCACCAAAACCGAAGTTATGAGCAGGTCCAGCATTGTTCCTGTGACCTGCTTAGTAATGCCCGCAGGTGTGCTGCTGCAGTACAGGGGGATCACCTCACAACAGGGGGGGGGTCATGCAACCCATCCCCTCCCGACACGCATGGAACAGCTCCTCAGCAGCCACGGGGCACAAGTACAACAAGTGTCAGACAGCATTTTGAAGATGGGTGTTACCCACACACCAGCTGAGGAGCGTGCAGGTAAGACCACAAGGAACATCAGTAGACCACATTTGCATATGTGTCTGCATCTGTATAGGTGGAGCATCTTCATCTTCTTTTGGCTTTTCCCCAGTTAGAGGTTGCCACAGTGGATCACCTGTTTCCATTTCTTCCTGTTCTCTGCATCTTGCTCTGTCACACCAACCACCTGCATGTCCTCTCTCACCACATCCATAAACCTTACCTTAGGTCTTTATCTTCTCCTCTTACCTAGCAACTTCATCCTTAGCATCCTATTCCCAATATACCCAGCATCCCTCCTCAGCACATGTCCAAACCAATGCAATTCTGCCTCTCTGACTTTGTCTCCAAACTGTCCAACCTGGGCTGACTGTCTAATATACTTATTCCTAATCCTGTCTACGCTTGTCACACCCACTGCAAGTCTTAACATCTTTAACTCTGCCACATCCAGCTCTGACTCCTTCCTGTTTGTCAATGCCACTGTCTCCAACCCATATAACATAGCTGGTCTCACTACCCCCTTGTAGACCTTCCTTTTCACTCTTACTGGTACTCGTCTGTCAGAAATCACTCCTGACACTCATCTCCACCCAGTCCACCCTGCCTATACTCTCTTCTTCACCTCTCTACCACACTTGCCATTACTCTGAACTGTTGATCCCAAGTATATGAGCTCATCCACCTTCGCCAACTCTACTCCCTGCATCCTCACCATTCCTCTATCCTCCCTCTCATTCACACACATACATGCTGTCATAGTCCAGCTGACTTTCATTCCTCTCCTCTCTAGACCATATCTCCACCTCTCTAGGGTCTCCTCAAACTGTTGCCTACTCTCACTACATATCACAATGTCATCTGCAAACATCATAGTCCACTGGGACTCCTGTCTGATCTTAGCTGACAACCTGTCCATCACCAGTGCAAATAAGAAAGGGCTCAGAGCTGATCCTTGATGTAATCCCACCTCCACCTTAAATGCATCTGTCACTCCCACTGCAGATCTCACTGCTGTCACACTACCCTTGTACATATGCTGTACCACTCTTACATACTTCTCTGCCACTCCTGACTTCCTTACACAATACCACAACTCCTCTCTAGGCACCCTGTCATATGCTTTCTCTAAGTCCAGAAAGACACAATGCAACTCCTTCTGACCTTCCCTGTACTTCTACATCAATAGTCTCAGAGCAAACATCGCATCTGTAGTGCTTTTTCTTGGAATGAAACCATACTGCTGATCACTAATAATCACCTCCCTTCTTAAACCAGCTTCCACTACTCTTTCCAATAATTTCATGCTGTGAATGATCATTATTACCCCTCTGTAGTTACTACAGCTCTGCACATCACCCTTATTCATATAATTGTTATTAATCTTAAACAGAATATCTTCCACTTTGTGTATGTTCTTAATGAAAGTAGTGTAGTCTATTTCATCCCTCTCATTTTCTAAATCCTTATTCAAGGACATAGATGTGAGAAGGGGATTCTCACCACATTTAGCAAAGCTAAAACATTTTTCTACTGTCGACCCTGAGGTTATCTGCTGGATTTCCTTTATATGTCCAACCTCAATATCCTTGTTTAAGAGACTGCTGATGCTCCCTTCTGTCATTGCTCCTTGCCACAGCCAAAAACACGATAAATATAACACCAAACAAGATGCAGCAAGGACAAATGTGCTGTTGGTAAAACAGTTCAAAAATATATCACAAAACATCAGCCTAATACAGTATTAAATGAGAATGGCATTTTAAAAGAGACTGTGCCTTTAAATGAGCAACCAGAAGTATGCAAAAAAGCTTCTGCACCTTTGGCATCAGAGGTTACTAAAACGGTATCTACGAACATCATGCGATACTTAAACAAAGCATTTGAAAAGACTGTGCCATCCACATCGGAGGGAGCACCTGTACAGAATGTAGTAACAACGCCAATAAATATGTTTTGAATAATGACAACTGGCCACAACTGAGATTTTATAGGCGCTTTGTAGACAACCTTTTAATTTTATGGCAAGGTGATAGAAATATGTTAACCACCTTCCATACATATATTAATCAAAGCACTCACTTTTTAAAATTCTACATCAAAAGTTCTTATGATGAGTTGGATTTTTTAGATATCAAGATAATGTGCAATGCAGAGGGTGAATTCTCAACTAGAGTACATAGAAATGATTGCCATAGAAATGCAATTTTGCACAAGGGAAGTATGCACCCCCAGCATATATTTAGAAAAGAAGTTAAGGGGCAAACCTTAAGGACATCAAGGTTAACTTGATTTTAAATGGGAACTCATTGAATTTAAGGAAAGGTTGTCAAGGAGGGGCTATAATGACTCACATACGGAAGGAATATTAGAAGGGGCTGGTGAATTGAGAAAGAATATAGGTAAACCATATTTTTCATCTAGAATGACTTTAGATAGAACAGTTTCATTGAAAAGTATGGTGAACACAGGGGTAAGGGTACCAACATACTATACTAGAAATACACACATAGTAACTGATGTAATAAGGAAACATTGGCCTATTTTAGCATCAGACCATGAACTCAGGAATATAGTAGGTGATAAACTGAATTTTCTTTTCAAGAACAGAAAAACTTTAAAGAGGATGCTATGTTATCCAAGGGGAACAACAATGAGGAACAATAGTAGAAGAGGCACCAGTACCTGTACAGCATGTAATCAGTGTTGTTATATAGACACTACTAACAATTTTCATCATCCTGACACAGGACGAATATTGTCCTTTCAAGTGTCAGCTGATTGCAACTCAATGAATATAGTCTATTTGGCAGTATGCAATGTCTGCTCAGCATATTATGTGGGAAAAATGAATAGAAAATTTAGGTATAGAATAAGGGAACATATAAATAACATTAGGAAAGGGACCCTTACTAATGTGCTGGCGAAACATGTTAGTCAGGAGGGACAACAGCACACATTCAGATTCCTAGCAATAGAAGAAATAAAGGAAAATGAAAGAGGGGGAGATATATCCAACTATACTGAAACCTCAGAAATTAGGTGGGTAATTAGGCTAAAAGCAGACAGAGGAAAAGGAGTCAGTGACAGAATCCCTATAAGACCTATTCTGAAGAATAGGAAACTTTTTAAGTAGTTCTATTTCATGCTTCAGTAAGTGTGTGAGAAATTAATGTTTTTTTGAGATAACACCACATATTTCTCTGTTAGGTACATTCTCTGTGTATTTTTGTTAGATTCTGAAGAAAATGGAATTTTTAAGTAGTTTTATTTTATGCTTCAGTAAGCAGTGTGAGAAATGAATGGTCTTTTGATATAACACTGTATATATTTTTCTGCTAGGTATATTCTTCATGCATTTTTTATTAGATGTATTTTTCTGTATTTTTTAGCTTTTATAAAAGGAAATGTTCTTGTTTTTAACTTGTGTAGTGATGAATGAAGTAACATTCAAGTGATTTTACTTATATACAATGTCTTTAAGAAAGTCAAATGCATTGAAGCTTGTTATTGGTCTATTTGAATTAATTGGAGAGTATATATATGTGTCTTGTGAAATACCGTTCTCTGTTATGGTCTGAAGAAGTGGTGGTGATACCATGAAAGCGCTTACCTCATGAATAAAAGATATTCCAGCTTTTAAACAGCACTGAAGTCGTGACTTCCTACAACATTGTTTGGTCTGTTAGATGTTTTGTGATATATTTTTGGACTGTTTTACCAACAGCTCATTTGTCCTTGCTGCATCTTGTTTGGTGTTATAACTAGTCTGTGTGTCCAATGTGTCACAGGTCTGCTGCAAACAGCACATGTGCAACTGGGCTGTATTGTGGTTTGTTACCTGTATGGTTGATGGTGACAGTGATCACCATAAAGTGGTACATGGGGCATATACCAGGTGTACCATGGTGTATTGGCAGTGTACACAGCACCCACATCCCTCAGTGGTTATTGTATGCACTGGAACCCATGATGACACTGACATACTGACTATCACACATTGCCCATGACTGCAATACAACCCATTGTATATCATAACAGTGGTACTACAGGGATATGCATCTAATTCACATGCCACAGGCATAGTAGTGTGTTGCATTACCATGCCTCACCTATAGGGGGGTGACAACACTATCTATACTACTGTGTGGCAATGTGTAGTGTAATAGGAGTATGTGGCCTCATAATGGTGTATCCTACAGATATGCACACATGCACACATGCACACACTTGCCAGACCTCAATGGGTTTCGCATGCCTATTGACCCAATTGTACAACACTGTTATGCTGGTAATGCATGGCTCATGTAGCTGTTAGGGTGAGGAATGTAACAAGGTACATGTCATGTCCAACACAGCAGCAGCAACATCTGACTATGGCAATGGGTGTTGAGGTGGTTGTGAAGGCCGCCATGGAGTTCCAACCTACAGGTGTACTAACACACAGACACTGCTATCCTCAGTAATGCACACGTAGACATGTGTCAGTAGTGTGGTGCATTGCTGTATGTGGTCATAGCTGTGTCCATGGCTATTGTCCATGGGGAAATGGGTTGTGTGTAAATTGGTATCATGCTACCTGCCATGTGCCAGTAGGCAGTATATTGACAGACGCCACTTTGGTGACCATCAGGGTGAGAGTGGCATGCATCAGCCAATCCTCGGGGTGCCTTCTGCACATGGCCACTGAGGTGATCCAGTTGAAATGTATGCAACATGTATTACAACACATGCTTAGTGCCTGTGTTGGAGACCTGTACCCAAGCATGTTTTGTTGACTGGGGTAGTGTAGTGTAGGTACCCATGGCAGATGGTCCGTACAGGTTGTTGTTTCCTATATGTGCCAGTTAGTAGACAGCTGGGCAGACATGTCAGTAAGAATTAAGCATAGGTTGTCTGTACATATCCCAGCTGGATACCTGCCATCTACATATCTGTAGAGAGACTCACAAACATCAGCTTGGCAAGTAGCTATGCAGTAGGATGAATGTGTCATCAGATGGATGTTTGACAAAAATATATATGCCACTACTAAATGTTGTACTCCCTCACTAACATGTTCTGTACAGACAGCACTCTGCAGTGGCATTCCACATGTCTGATCATTATCCAGTAGGGGATATACACAGTGACACAGCCCACACATCAGGAACACAACACTGAGGCCTCAGAGTCCAGCTATGCCTGCAGGTGTGCTTGTTGTCAGTATTACCTTTAGCGCTCTACCCTTGTCTGAGACAGCACTGTCAAAAGTAGTATCGCCATGTTACACTAAATGCCAGTGTGACAGCATGTACCCTGGGTTACTACCCCTGCACATAACACATTCATATGGATAACAGTGCTGTGCAGGTCTCATATACTTGTGTGCCCTATACATGACACACTCCTTGCTACTGTAATGACAACACATAGACGCATGTGTTGTACATGGCATTACATACACTTATTACAGATGTCATTACCCAGGGTTTGACATGTCCTTGTATGTTAAACAGAGATTGTCTCTGAGTATACGATATGCCACAGAGTATAGCTGGAGGTTTTTGAGATGGTCAGCATAGGGCATGTGTTTTAGGCCTGTGATACTGTTGCAGATGTCATGTGAGGTACATACCAAATGGGGTGTTGTACTCTATAATGTGTGTAATGAGGGATGAGTACAGTGGGACAACTACCTCTGTTTTTCTGGATGAAAAGCCATTAGTGATGAGGTGTACTACATAGAAGGATCACCTCACTGTTGTGGCAATGTGGTTATTGAATGTGACACCACTGTCCACCTGTGTCCCTAAGTCTGTCATCACACCTTTGGTGTTTAGTGTACTGCCACCTATGTGGTAATTCATGAGTACATGTTTTTTCCCAAAGGGAATAACCACACATTTCTGGCCATTAAGCTTGAGCCCATGGCTCTGGAACCAAGCATCTGTTTCTGTAATGCCCTTTAGTAGAATACCCACATAATTTGGGGATCCAACAGTGGCTCCCGGTTTGCAGTCATCTGTGAACTTTGTTAGACAGGGTCCCATAGTGTTTGCATGTACTTCAGAGAAGTAGATACCAAACATGAGCGGTCCCAGGATTGAACCCTGAAGTACTCCACTTGTCACTTGTTTGTAGCTGCTATTGGAGTCAGCTACTTTTACAATGTATGTTCTGTCAATAAGCCAGTTGTCAACCCATTGTGTGGCGTGGAAATGTATGGCCAGCTTAATATGTTTATCTATGTTTCCAGAGTGGGAGATGGTGCCGAAGGCCTTGGCGAGGTCCGGATAGGCTGTGTGGACCACCTTACCCCCTTCCACAGCTCTGGAGACTGATTCAAAAAAGTCAATCAGGTTCAGGAGACATGATTGGCCCTTCACAAGGCCAAACTGGGTGGGGTCCAGCATTTGAGGCTTGCCAATGTCTTCATTTATATGATCCATTATAATGCATTCCATGCTCTTGCAGATCAGGCTCGACAGACTGATGGGACACTAGTTCCCGGGATCCAAGGTGGATCCCCCATGTGGAGTGGGATAACTGTAGCTGCGTGCCACTCAGTGGGCATGAAGCCTGAGGCGAGGCTATGATTACACATGACACATAGGTGAGGTGTAAGTTCATTATGTAGTTCATGTAGTACACAGCCTGGAATGCCATCTGTTCCCATGGATGCTGTATTCTTAGCTGTGGAGAGTGCAGTTTCTACCTGTGTGGCCATGATTACTTGTATTTTGCAATACTTTGGTTTTGAGATGGGCTCTTTAGGGGGTGAGAGGGGGGTGAATGTCGCAGTACATTTATCTGCCAGGATATTGGCAAAATCCTTGGGATCAGTATATTTAATGCCATTCTGTTGTAGCTCAGATCATTTCTGTGCATTGCCAGTTAGATTCTGGACATAACTATAGAATGGCTTGTTGTTGTCTTTGGAATCTGTGGCTATTTAATATATGTAACTAGCTTTAACGGATTCTATGAGAGATCTCAGCTTCTTACTTAGGCTGGTAAGGGAGTTGTTTGCATCCTGGGATTATCCCTCTGTCTTCAACAGTCTCTTCCTTCTGTTGTACAATTTGTTTATGGCAGGGGTCCACCATATTGGCTGTCTTTGTTTGGAGGGGGGCATCTTGGTTCTCTTTGTGATGGCATGATGCATGCATGAGTGGATGTGCTCACACAGTGCCTCACTGTAGGATTCAACACTTGGTCTATCATCTCCCATCTCCACGGGTGTATCACAGTTTCTCACGTCTGACTTGAGTAGCATGTAGTTGGCTTTGTAGAAGATTTTTCTGTGGGTGGTCTTCCTGGGGTTTGGGGGTGGGATGTGGATGTCGACAGTGAATAGCTTATGGTCAGACCTGACCAATGAGGGGGTGACCACTGGTGTGGAGCAGCTATCTCCCATGTTGGTAATGACCAGGTCTAGGATATTGGAGCTCGTGGTTGGGCAATGGATTACGTGATCCAGGGCATTGGAATCCATGACCTCCAAGAAACATTGGGGAAAGGCATTGTTACCTGAATAGTTCTCCCAGTTAATGATGGAGTAGTTTGAATCACCCAGTATGAGGGGTTTTGGTTGTATCTCAATAATTCCAGTATGTTTAGTAAGGTGTGGTGAGGATCTTGGGTCATGGTGGGGAATCTGTAGCAAGCTACAATCTGGATTGCAGTCTTACCTAGTGTTAGTTGCACCAGGAGATATTCAGATGCATTGTGTTGGGAACCAGCCTGGATGTGTGAGTAACCTTGTTGAATATGGGCACTTCTCCTCCTGTAGTGTTGTGGTCTTGTTTTGGTGGCCGAAATGTGTGGTAAGAGTGGTAGCCTGGTATTGCAGGGGTGCTCTCTGGAGTGTTGAACCAGGCCTCAGTTACTGGACAGATACCGATGTTCTACATTTGTAGGTGTGCCTCGAGAGAGTGCATGGTTTAGGATAAGACTTTATGCTTTGAGTAGCATTACCTTCAGTTTTGCATGCCTGTATCTGTTACTTTGTTGGTTTTGTCCTTTGAACCTTGCCTAGAAAAGGCACTATGGGGGTGGCAAGAGCATTAGCCAGTAACCTGAATCCCAGGGGCAACAGGTGCAGACCATCTCTGGCAAGGCATCGTGATTTGTCAATCATGTCATCCCAGGCAGACGGATATTGGATCCCCTTTGAATGACATCAGAAGCTTAGCCAATTATTGAAGTCATTGCTGTGTATATGTATATATGTGAGTGTTTGCATGTGTATACATATCTATATATATATATATATATATATATATATATATATATATATATATATGTGTGTGTGTGTGTGTGTGTGTGTGTGTGTGTGTGTGTGTGTGTACATATATATCTCCATATATGTATATGGATATCTATATGTCCATATATGTATGTGGATATGTATATGTGCATATATCTATATAGATATGTGGATAAATATGTACACATATATGTTTACCTTATGTCCAGAACATGGAGTGGAATCCAACTTCAACACCAACAGTCCCAACCGCTTAGTGCAACAGGATGTCATGGATGTATTGCAGGTATATATGTAGACTGTTGCTACTGTACTAGGGGTTGTCTTAACAGACATGTCAGGCGTGGGAGGTCACATCTGCTGTAGACATGTGTGCCATTACCTACAAACAGACATCCTAAGGACATCATAGCACAGTACCACTGCTAGTACAGTAATGATCCTGTGAACTACATCAGGGATATCACCAATATATGTGGACAGTCTGGCACTCTGTGGGTAGTCCTGAAGTGTACACATGTCCCCTTCATGCATGACATATGGGCCACGCCTCACAATGGGCATGTGACTAGCCATGTACATGGGTATATCACGACAGTACTGGACTACATATGCTCACACAGTTTATGCATGCACACACGCCAGTCTTTTCTGACACATAATACCTGGTAGTGCAGTGGTCACATGGCCACATACTACCCAGTAGATATGACATATGACACTGCTTTGTCAGAAATACACAACAGTTATGGTGGCCTGGCAGCAGTATGTCTTGCAAATAAATGGACATAACAGCACACTGGGTAATTACACTAAGCTGCTATGCATGTCATTAAGCACTGTGCAAACTACAGGCAGACTGCCACAACACTGGACTATATTTTGTATGGGGGAATAAACATGTACCTGCGCTTATAGTGGGCTCCACACGCAGGTCACAGCACAGTGTGGCAGACACCTGTGTGAGTGCATACCCACATCCAATGTCAACCCAGCCACAGACACATGTGATACACAAGCTTAATATGACACTATAATAACTGTCTGTTAAACACTATCTTTATATGTACCACTCACAAGGTAACCCTACATACACTGGTCATGGCACAGTGTGGTCCCATGGCTGTCTGTGGTATGGGACACATGTGTGTCTGGCCCTACAGACATGTGAGCCAGTAGGGTACCATACACTGGAGCAGCATGTAACATCAGATAGAACAGGACCATTAGCAATGGCATCTACATCAGTCTGTGCACAGCCCAAGGTACGTATGCGCAGTACACATACTGTCGTCAATAATCCTAACTTGGGGTTCTGCAGTCTGTGGCTCTGGAGCCACATGTGCTCTTACAACCCACTGTAGTTGCTCCCTGTACCTCCGAGGATTAATGGCCACTCTACTGCACCACACACACACACACACACACACACACACACACACACACACACACACACACACACACACACACACACACAGACACAGACACACACAGACACACACAGACACACACACAGATCAAGCAATCCCAACATAAGAACACAATTATGGTCGTACATCGGGTATTGTTCTTATACACTTAGTCCTTTTATATTTAGTATATCTATATGTGTAACCTTATATGCTCTGTTATCTTCATTTTAGGGGTCAAATAGCTGTTGTGGCTCCCGATTACTTTCATTTGGTGGGGGAGGGGCCATACATGGCTCTCTGGATAGTGAAGGTTGCAGATCCCTGCCCTACATACACAGACCACAGTACTGTACACACAACTGCAGACTGTCCAAGTAATGTCCTCAGAAACACCACTACTATACAAAGTATGTCCAGCAGTCTGTTATCTGACTGGCTTGTTATCGGGTATGATGTCAATGAATAATGGTGTACAGAACATATACACCATATATATGTGGGCTTCATCTGCACAACACATGTGTGCCCCTCTGCAGTCTAGAGGTCAGTGCATGTAACAGTGTTATATGCCACTGTAAGTCAGTCTGTGTGGTGGGGTATGCACCATAACTATCATAGGGTGTTACAACATGTGAGGTATACCAGTATTCAGCTGGCTTAAGGTATACAGATGTACATTACCATACATTTCACCTTGTGAATATTGCTGGCCTACTGCTTACTGCCATATGGACTCTTCTGTATGTCAGTGTGATTGTGATGATTGCAGGTATGCATTGTTATGTAACACATACCTCCCATTGTGTCAACCTAGGTATTTTCCCCTAGGGGTTGTGTACACAGTGTATTTAGAGGCTGCTGGGCTGTACATCTGCATTACTTACTGTTGAATGATTTTTATCCTGTGGCCCAGTCTGTCTTTCCTGTTGTACTACTTGACACCTTGGCGTGGACACCAACATATGTTATGCTTTCAGATTAATGTATTAAATGATCTGTTTGAGAGTTGCATTCTTCTGTTTGTATGTATTTCAAAGTCTACACAGCTATATGGCGTGGCATATACCACTGTAATAGCATGCAAATAAACCCTTAAAATGTATGCAAGCCTGCGTGTGGTGTTACATCCTTTGACTTCTCTGTAGGTATATGTTTCAGGCAACAATTGTCATTTGTATGGGTGACTCATACACTATCCATCTGATGAGGTTTCAACTGTAGAGATACGGGCTGTTCAGTGTGGTGTGCACCCACTAATTATGTATCATCCTAGACATACCTCTGTGTGTGTGTGTGTAGTTACACACACACACATATATATATATATATATATATATATATATATATATATATATATATATATATATGTATCTGCATACCTGTGTCTGTGTATATGTATCTTAGGAAGTTTATTGCTTACACATTGTACATTCACTGTGGTAGCCAGACTGTACTGTATGATATGTTATTGATACCAGCCTCACATCATTCAGGTGGCATGGCTTACTGTTAACATCTTGTGGCCCAACATCCCACTCTCACCTGAAAAACAAACAAAAGGGCAATCTGTTCCTACAAAAAATCTTGCCCTATACATAACTGTCCATTCCGCACACATGTCCACTGGACACATGTAATCCGGTCTAATTGGCATCACAACTTATTTTTGTTGACCTCACCCTCTCCCAGGGGTTTGAGTGTCCAAATCTACCTCCATATTCAGTGTATATGTGCAGCTGTTGATGTAGAAGAAATGGGCAGTTTTGGACCTTTCGTACACCCTTCCTGCATAAACCTGGCTGTTTTCCCTACTGTCTTTCACTCTTTGTGCCCCTTTTTCCGCCACTTTTCTATCAACCCCTTTTTCTTTTCTTTTAAAGAAATTAGCACGGGGGTAAGTGGGAGTAAGCACTTTTAAGCAGCAGTGAGTGGGTTTAAGCCTGTTTGCATGGGGGTAAGCTATGCCTATACAGGTTAAACAATATAGAAGCAAACTGAGTATAAGAAGCAGTGCTTACCTCTGTGCAAACCCATGAAAACCCACTTACAACTTCTTTAAAGTGCCTTAATCACACTGTATCCAATGGCCCATGTTCTGCCCAGCAACAAAATAAACAGCCTCTGCAAGGCTTGAGCCCAGGACCCTGCACACCATAGACAAACTGATTTACCACTAAGCCATGACAACTATACATAAAGTTGATGCTTTCAAAAACATCATCCAACTCAGTTATGCTACAGTACAGACAATGTAACCAACATCTAGATGTATGTGCATGTGTAAACATATTAATATCTAAACAGATACAGCATATCTATATACGTATGTATATATATATATATATATATATATATATGTATATATATATATATATATATATATACATATATAGAAATATATATGATATATATATATATATATATATATATATTTAGAAATATATATATATATATATATATATATATATATATATATATACATATATGAACATATATACATGCAAATGCCTACATCGACACATATATATGTCTACACCTATATGTCGACATATGCACAGCAAGGTACATATATGTACATAGTTATATAGCTATGTAGGTATATACGGAGATAGTCATATATATGTAAGCTGATATATATATCTATATAGGTATATGTGGCCATACATCTGTAGATAGCAATGGTAGATTAACAAAAACAAATATGTCCACATGCACCATTAATGGGCTTGAGAGGCCCCAAACAATATACATCTTGTACGAATAGGCATAACCCCTCCAGTCAAACACGTCCACCCTGCAATAAACTACTAAGAGTTGCAGATCCCATAACCAGGACCTGGCATGACATGTGCACAAGATGTTAACAGTACTACATCCCACCTGTATGATGTCAGGCTTGTATTGGTAACATATCATGCAGTACAGTCTGGCTCCCATAGGAAATGTAAAATGTTGAATCTGTCAACATCCCCAGGATACATAAACACAGACACATATATGCAGATACATATATATATATATATATATATATATATATATATATATATATATATATATATATATATATATATCGTAACATCTGATTACACATTCATATGCAGATATATGTACAGTAAGATACATATGTAGAAGGTGCACAAAATATGGAACAGCTACTATGCCTACAGTTCACACCTGAACAACTGGACACTGTATGGGCCACCCATACAAATGACAATTATTGCCTGCAACATATACCCACAGAGAGGTCATAGGAAAAAACACCACACACAGGTTTGCATGAATGGAAAACCTTTATTTGTGTATTATTACAGTTCTATATACTATTGGTACTGTAATTGGGATTGTCTTCACAGACATGTGTGTGTGTGTGTGTGTGTGGGGGGGGGGTCACATCTGCTTTCCACATGTGTGCCATTGGCTACTGACAGACATCCTAAGGACATCATAGTAAAGTACCGCTGCTAGCACGTACTGCCCCTGTCAACTGCAGCAGAGATATTGGCCAATATGTGTGGACATTCTGACACACTCTGTACAGTCCAAAGTTATACAGAGAACCCCTTAGTACAAAACATGTCTACCATGCCTGACAACATGGATATTAACAGCCATGTAGATGGGTATAACACATAACAACTGGTATACATATGCCACCATAAGTTATCCATTCACACACACCTGGCTGGCCTGACACATACTACCCACTGGTACAGGGATGCCATGGCCACATACTACCCACTAGATATTGATATACATTTGTACAGCATCCCACTGCTCTGTCTGACAAACATGACTGTTAAGGGAGGCTCGGCAGCAGTACATCTGGCAAGTATCTGCACATGACATATCACTGGGTAGGTACACTAAGCTGCTAGGCATGTGACAATGCACTGTGCAGGCTACAGGCAGACTGGCTCAACACTGGCCTACATTTCCTATGGGGGAATGCACATGTGCCTGCATATATAGCAGGCTGTGCAGGCATGTCAAAGCACAGGGTAAGAAACACCTGTGTGAAAGTGCATAATCATAACCAATGAGAACAGAGTCACAGCCACGCATGACAAGCTAGCATAATATTACACTATATGGACTATCTGTTCAACTCCATCCTCATATGTGCCACTCACACACTAAACCTACATATACTGAGCCGCTACAGAGTTTGGTCTGATGGCTGACTGTGGTATGGGACATGTGTGTATGGCCCTACAAACATGTAAAGCATGAAAAAACAAGCAACAACCACCAGGGGATTAACGCTCCTGTGATCCAAATAATGAGCAAAATCAGCAACTGGTTCCAAAACATTCACAGGGTGAAAACAGCAGTTAACCACGATACTAGCATAACATAACCAATGGTCCAAAAAGTAAAGTTGAAGTCAAAACCAGGATAAAATGGCTAAAAGTTTTTATTAACAAGAAGTAAGCGCTTTCACCATAAGGCTTCATCAGACTTTAAAACCTTTTATCAAACGATGGTTTGTTCTGCTTATAACACTATGCCTTTTAATCAATGTAGACAATGTCAATATATTGACATTAATAATACTTTTATACACCCAGTTAATGGACATGAATTTCACTTTCATACTATGACTAATTGCCAGAGCAGGAATGTTGTATATCTAGCCAGGTGCACGTCCTGCACAGCGTTCTATATTGGGAAAACCAATAGACAATTGAAGAAACGCATTAGGGAACATGTTTATCATATGCGTATTGGCTCAGAACACAATGCTCTGGCTAAACATCATAAACTTTCAGGGTCAAGGCATACTTTTAGTTTTTCGGTTATACAATCTATCGCACCAAGTGTTAGGGGTGGCGATATAGAAAATTATACTTAGGAATGTGAGATACATTGGATTATCCGCTGTAAAGTGGATAGGAAACCTGGTTTAAATGACAAGATTCATCTGAAGCCTATTCTCAGTAAAAGGAGATTGCCCAGACCCAAGTCTAGGATTTTGCATTAATATGAATTATAGTTTCATAGTTTCATAGTATAGTACTAGGCTATCTGCCTGGGGCATTTGTAAGCCTAGCCATAGTGATGTGGCTTTTGCCACCCCATGAAATGGTACAAAAATGTACAGAATAAATCTAGAATACTGTGCCTCTGTCTAGTAGTGACACAATGAAGGTCCCCTTATATAATAGAAATTAGTTTACTGTGCCCCTGTCTAGCAGTGGCACAGATGTGACCCCTGGGGTAAACTTACGATCTCCCATCCACTCATCAAGATTTCTCTTGAGAGTCAGTGAGGGGCTGTCCCTAATACAAACTGGGATCCTGTTCCAATGCATGGGAAGCCTCTGGGTTATGAATCTATCCCTCCAGCATGTCCTATTCATACTTGTGCCGAGGTTAAAGTCTTTAGCTCGTGGTCCTGATGGATTTGGATTTTTTGAGGTGGAGCATGTCCATCAGATCCTGATTGGACATGGCCTTGTACGTCAGGCAGAGATCACCTCTGAGCAGGCGGTATGCTACTGAATAGAGCTGAAGTTTCTTTAGTCTGGCAGAATAAGACATATGTTGGAGACCCTTGATCCTTTTGGTGAGGTACTTTTGTGGTCTCTCCAGCTGTTGCAAATGCCGGGTGAGGTACATACCAAATGGGGCATTATACTCAATCATGGGTCTGATGAGGGAGGAATATAGGGATACAATGACATCCTTGGATCTGGATGTGAATCCCTTCATGATGAGGTGTGCAAGGTAGAATGTTTTTCTAACCACTTTGGCAGCGTGGGTGTCAAATGAGAGGTCGCTGTCTACTTGGGTCCCTAGGTCTCTGATTACTTTTTCCGTTACTCAGTGGGTTGCTGTCTATGTGATAATTTGTGGGTACTTTGTTTTTTCCAAAAGGGATGACTATACATTTTTTGGCATTTAGTTTAAGGCCGTGACTATGGCATCAGTTGTCCGTTTCAGTGAGGCCTTTTTGTAGGATGTGTGTGTCTGCTGGTGTATCGACTATGGCGCCTAGTTTGCAGTCATCTGCAAACTTTGTCAGCCACAGCCCTCCCATGTTTGCTTTAACATCTGAGAAATAAATGCCGAACAAGAGGGGACCCAGGACAGATCCCTGTGGGACACCACTTGTAACTGGCTTTGAGTCTGACATTGCTCCAGTGATTTTAACTTTATGGGTTCTGTCCTTTAGCCAGTTTGCAACCCATCTAGTGACATAAGGGTTTACTTTTAAGCTGTTTAGCTTATCTATGATGCCTGAGTGGGGTATTGTGTCGAAGGCCTTAGCCAAGTCCAGGTATGCTGTATGGACTGCTTTGCCCTCATCAATGGCTCTAATGACTGTTTCGAAAAAGTCAACCAGGTTTAAAAGGCAGGATCTGCCCTTTACAAAGCCGAACTGGGTGGGGTCAAGTGTCTGTAGGTCCCCTATGTCTCTGTTTATGAGTTCCATAATGATTCTTTCCATAGCTTTGCAGACCAGGCTAGTTAAGCTTATGGGGCGTAGTTTCAGGGTCTGTAGAGGCACCCCTTGTGGAGTGGGACCACTGTTGCTGTACGCCAGTGTTCAGGTACATATCCAGTAAGGCTAAGGTTAAATAGCATTTTATGTGTGGGTTTAGCTCCTCTTGGAGTTCACGTAACACGCCCGGGATACCGTCAGGTCCCATTGATGCTGTGTTTTTGCTTTGTTTAGGCGGTTCTCACTTGGACATCTGAGATGACAGGGAGATTACATTCAGCTGGGATAAGTATTTCTTCTTTTGGGGGTGAAGGAGGGGAGAAATATGCACTGAACCTGTCAGCCAGAATGTTGGCAATATCTGTGGGTTCAGTGTATTTTTTGTTGTTGTGAACCAACTCTGAGCATATCTGAGGGTTTCCAGGTTTCTAACATAGCTGAAGAAGGCTTTGTGGTTATCTTTAATGTCCTTAGCGATTTTTCTCTCAAAGTTTGCCTTGGATGCTTTTATGAGAGAACGTAGTTTTCTGCTAATGTTGATCAGAGATGTCTTCCCTTCATGGGATTTCGCTCTGGCGTGCAGTAGCTTCCTTCTTTTGTTATACAATTTGTTTATGGCTGAGGTCCACCAGACAGGACACTTACATTTGGTGGAGAGGGACTTGGATTTGTTTGGGATTGCATGATCCATGCATTCTTGGAGATGTCCATAGAAAGCATTTGTGAAGGATTCGGCATTGTGGGATGTGGTATCCACTGGCACAGTGAGCTTAAAGGATACCATCTCAGTCTTAAGAAGAGTGAAGTCTGCTTTTGAGAAGTTTTTCACTGTGGTCTTTTTGTGCTGTGGGTGGAGGTGGGATATGTATATCCAGGGTGATTAGTTTGTGGTCAGATCTCACTAGTGAGGGTATACTTCGGTGTGGAGCATTTTGTCCCCATGTTTGTGATGATCAGGTCTAGTATATTATCTCCCCTAGTGGGAGAGGTGACTAGTTGTTCCAGTGCATTTGAATTTATGAATTCCAGGAACCTTTGGGCTAGGATATTAGGGCTAGAATAATGTACCCAATCTATGTTTGGGTAGTTGAAGTCTCCCAGTATGATGGTATTTTGTGATACATTCATATCCTCCAATGTCTTCAGGAAGGCTGAGTGGGGTTCTTGAGATTGGGAGGGTGGTCTGTAACATGCTACCAGTTGTATAGCAGTTTTGCCTATGGTTAGTTGCACCTGTATGGTCTCTGATGCTTCATGTGTTGCTACTAACCTGGAGGTGTGGATGTCCTTATGAATATGGACACTCCCCTCCTTTGTGGTTGACCTGGGTTTTGGGGCGAAAAGCATGATATGAGGTATAGCCTGGTAGCGCTGGGGTACTCTCAGGAGCCTTGAACCAGGTTTCAGTTACTGCACAGACGTCGATATTCTCCATGCTGAGGAGTGCATCAAGTGCCTGCGTCTTGAGATTTAGACTTCTGGCGTTGAGCAGCATTACCCTTAGTTTTTTTCCATTTTTGTTTTCTAAGGAGGTGGGTTTGTCTTTTGAGCCTTGCCTAAAAAAGGCACTATGGGGGTGGCAAGAGCCTTAGCCAATATCCGGAAGCCCAGTGGTGACAGGTGTAAGCCATCCCTTGTTTTATTTGTATAGACTTAAGTTCCTGACATATTTGAATATATTTTATTCATGTTTTACTTTGTTTTGTTTAGTTTTGTTTTATGTAGGTGCTTTCATTATTTTATGTATAGTTGACTTACAGGTTGTCTGTATCTTTAAGTACTTAATTGGTTTGAATGACGTTTAATGCTGACATGAGCCTATGGTTTTTGTTCTTTTGTTTTTTAAACTATCGTTTGATAAAAGGTTTTAAAGTCTGATGAAGCCTTATGGTGAAAGCGCTTACTTCTTGTTAATAAAAACTTTTAGCCATTTTTATCCTGGTTTTGACATCAACTTTACTTTTTGGACCATTGGTTATGTTATGCTAGTATCGTCGTTAACTGCTGTTTTCGCCCTGTGAATGTTTTGGAACCAGTTGCTGATTTTGCTCCCTACAAACATGTAAGCCAGTATGGTAACATACAGTGGAGCAGCATGTAGCATCAGATAGGACGGGACCTAGGACGATGACAACTACCACAGTCTGTACACAGGCCAAGGTACATATTAACAATACACACACTGTCGACATTCACCATAAGAACACAGACCTCAGTACTGTACAAACAACCACAGTATGTCCAGGTTATGTCATCAAATATAACCCCTACTGTACATAACATGTGTAGCAGTCTGATATCTCACTGGCTTGTTATCAGATATGATGACACTAATTATGGTGTACAGCACATATGCACCTCTTCATGCACAACATATGTGCAAAGGTTGACAGAGTTGGGGCTGGAAGCACATACACAGGGCCAATACTGACATGTTGCTGTGATAACTTCATACATTTACTGTTGTAACAGGGTTTGTTGCAACATATGTCCTATGTGGGATATGAAGTCAGTAACTGTCACGGCTTTCACCATCTACAGACTGCAATCCTCACACTACCTTCTGCAGTCCACAGATAGATGCTCCACGGGTAACACATGAAACCAAAGGCACAACACACTGCCCACTCTGCAGATGACCCTGCAGATGGGGATTCCTCATAAACATAGAAATGACATGGCAGGTATTGAGACATGTAGGACAGCCATATCCACACACACACACACACACACACACACACACACACACACACACACACACACACACACACACACACACACACACACTCTGTTAAACCATTACTCCACATGCAGTATAGCAGCACTTACAGTCTGTAGTCAGGTCAGGCACATCCCCCTCCTGTGTGTTGCCCTGTTTCCACAGTGTATGTTGTTAGAGGTAAATCTCCAATCCATTTGAGATGCTGTTTGCCAAACAACAGATCTAGTTCCTGCTCACAGTGAAGGAAAAGGGCCAACACCAACATGATGTTCCTAGATACTGGAGTGTGTTTCCATGCAATTGGCTATGGTAATGTTACCACAGCTGTTCCATATGCAATCAGGTAGGGGAGGGCTGCAATTCATGCAGAGGCCATCAGCTGATCATGAGCATCACTTAAAATACACATGCTGCTGCCTAAGCAAAGCAGGTGTAGGTCTCCACACCCACCAAAGAGGGAGTGGGAGAGGCAGACAGAGGCAAAGACAAGTCAGGGAGGGGTGGGAGAGTAAAACCTAAGCATGTTTGTGTCACACACCTACCAGCACAGGGTATCAAACCCCTAACGACTATGTAGTGCTATCACAGTTCTATGCAGTTATTGGATATGCCACATGTGGAGCCCCCAGAACATATATGTGATGGTGAGTGACATCTGCAACAGGGATATGGTAGCTATATGGTAGGTGACGTACACGTGCCTGTCCGCATGAACAGGTGCTACCGTCAACACAGCCACACTCTCACAGGGATACACACACACTGGCACACTTGGCAGGGCCTGGATTAAAACTCATCAGTAGTGGGACTGCCACAATACATCACTGTGCAGGTATCACATGCACCACATGGGTCATATAGAGGTTGTATTTGCATAGGGTAGGGGGAGGTGTCTGACATCAGACAGCATGCTTCAGTATGCCAATGGGGGTTGTAGTGAGTGTGGATGTGAACATACACCCCATACAACCCACACACAAACACACAGGGTGCCAGTACTGATATGCATGGGTGCATGTCTGCACAGGTGTGTGGTGGTCAACTGCGCCAGACGGCTATACAAGACTAGGCGATGGGTATACCTTAGCATCAGGCCACATGATAATGGTCTGTACTGTGGCTCAGGGCTGTGGTTTGTACATTTGCCCACACAGGTGGGTATTGTCTCCCCCATCCAGTCACCTGGGTGACTATTGTATGTGGCCAATTCTGTGTATCACTTGCCATGTATGTGTTCCTTAGTCCATGACATGGATGGTGTCTGGGATGTTCACACCTCCCACATGCATGTACAGTGACATGTGGAACTGTACCTGGAGTATCTGGCCTATGTTGTGAACACAGACTATCATCAGGTGTGCCAGTCTTGCCCACCTGTGGAGGGAACTGATAATGGGCAGCAGATTTGCCCTGCACCTACATTGATAGCATGCTAATGGCATTCCCTGGTGTCAGTGGCATCTGTCCATACAGGACATGTTGTCAGGCATGGTATGTCTTTTGTGGGTCACATGTGATGTCACCACAGGTGTTGCAGGTGTCCATTGTGAAACATGGGGGGGTGCACTGTCTGTATGTATGTGCATATTGGACAGAGTGCCATGCCCTCTGTAGCCCATTGCTATCACTCCATAGTTACTATCAGTGGCCAATATGCAGTGCACTACCCACATATTGGTTGTTGCCTAGGCATGTGTGTGTGTATGAGACATGGGTTGAGAGTGTGCTCTTGGTAATACTGGGGTTGTTAACTGTGATTGCCTGCCCTTGATGTCACATGTATGGGTATGGCTTTGCACCTCAGCATCCCAGCTATTTCACATCTGTTATCCCTATACGGTGGACATTGCGATATATAGTAGGGCCACCATATAAGAATTATGCAAAAAACACTCCACATTGGCCACACACTCACAACCTCCTCCACACAGGATACGAGTTACACACACACTCACACACACACACACACACACACACACACACACACACACACACACACACACCTGTCATGTCTGGGAATAGAATCCCTACTTAAATAGTTTATTACACTACAGCACTACACAGTTATAGCGCATGCCACAGAGATTACTGGAGTAATTCTTCCCCAAAGGTGTATATCACATTGGATGACATCAGCAGGATTGCCAGAATAGGACATTCTAATTGTAGTGAGTGTGACTAGCCTAAAATACATTGTTCTCTACACAGACAGTGATACACACACAAAAAACATCCACAACTGACATGTGTGGGTACAGAACCCCTAACAGAGATTTATATCACACTACAGCATGAAGATGTTATAGGATGCACCACAAGGATTATTGGAGAACTCTTTCCCCAACGGTGTATTTCACAATGAATGACATCAGCAGGATTGCCAAAGTAGGACATTTGAATTGTAGTGAGTGTGACTAGCCTAAAAGACATTGCTCCCTACACAGTCAGTGACACACACACAAAACATCCACAACCATGTGTGGGTATAGCACCCCCAACAGAGGTCGATATCACACTACAACATGGAGCAGTTAGAGGACACACCAAGGGGGTTAATGGAGAACTCCTTCCCCAAGGTGTATTTCACAATGAATGGCATCAGAAGGATTGCCAAAGTAGGACATTTGAATTGTAGTGAGTGTGACTAGCCTAAAATGCATTGCTCCCTACACAGACAGTGACACACACACACAAAGCATCCACAACTGACATGTGTGGGTATAGAGCCCCTAACAGAGATCTATATCACACTACAGCATGGAGCTGTTATAGGACACACCATGGGGATTACTGCAGAACACTTTCCCCAAAGGTGTATTTCACAATGAATGACATCAGCAGGATTGCCAAAGTAGGACATTCAAATTGTAGTGAGTGTGACTAGCCTAAAATGCATTCCTCCCTACACAGACAGTGACACACACAAAAAATATCCACAACTGACATGTGTGGGTATAGAACACCTAACAGAGGTCTACATCACACTACAGCATGGAGCTGTTTTAGGACACACCACGCCCCTAACAGAGGTCTATGTCACACTACAGCATGGAGCTGTTATAGGACGCACCACGCCCTTAACAGAGGTCTATATCACACTACAGCATGGAGCTGTTATAAGACGCACCACAGGAATTACTGGAGAACTCCTTCCCCAAAGGTGTATTTCACAATGAATGACATCAGCAGGATTGCCAAAGTTGGACATTCAAATTGTAGTGAGTGTGACTAGCCTGTAATGCATTGCTCCATACACAGACATTGAAACACACACAAAACATCCAGAACTGCCATGGGTGGGGATAGAACCCTACCACAGTTCTAAATCACACTACAGCAGTATGCAGTTAGGGCACGAGCTACAGAGATTACTGGGCTACAACCTTCCCAGGCCTATTTCTAGGTAGTTGACATCAGCAGCCTTGCCAAAGTTGAGCATATGAATTTTAGGGAGTGTGAGTACCCTAAAAAGCAAAGCAGACAGAGTCTCACACACACACACACACACACACACACACACACACACACACACACACACACACACACACACACACACACACACACACACACACACACACACACACACACACACACACACACACATTCTCACACACACACACACACACACACACACACACACACACACACACACACACACACACACACACACACACACACACACACACACACACTTGCTATGTCTGGGAGTAGAACACCTACCTAACTACTTCATCACACTACAGTAGTACGCAATTACATGACCCGCTATGGAGATTACTGTGCTACAACTTTCCCAGAGGTGTATTTCTAGGTGGATGACATCAGCAGCCTTGCCAAAGTTGAGTATATAAATTGTAGGGAGTGTGAGTACCCTAAAAAGCATTGCTCTTTATACAGACAGACATCACTTGCCATCTCTGGGGATTAGAACACTTAGCTAACTATTTTATCACACTACAGCAGTACTCATTACAGAGATTATTGGGTACAGCCTTCCCAGAGGTGTATTTCTAGGTGGATGACATCAGCAGCCTTGCCAAAGTTGAGTATATGAATTGTAGGGAGTGTGAGTACCCTAAAAACCATTGCTCTCTACACAGACAGAGTCAGACAGACACACATTTGCCATGTCTGGTATTAGAACACCTACCTAACTACTTTATCACACTACAGCAGCAGGCAGCTACAGGGTGCACTACGGAGATTACTGGGCTACAACTTTCCCAGAGGTGTATTTCTAGATGGATGACAGCAGCCTTGCCAAAGCTGAGCATTTGAATTGTTGGTAGTGTAACTACCCTAAAAAGCATTGCTCTCTGCACACTCAGAGACAGACTCACACACACGCACACACACACACACACAGTTGCCAAGTCTGGGATTAGAGCTCCTACCTAACTAGTTTATCACACTACAGCAGTACACAGTTATGGGACACGCCACAGAGATTACTGGGCTGCAATTCTCCCAAAGATGTATTTCACATTTTATGACCTCAGCAGGCTTGTCATAGTAGGGCTATGGGGAGGGCAATGTGTGTGCATGGGCCATAACCCATTCATCTAGGGGTTGACACACCACAAGCAGGCACACACAGGATCATATTTCACAGGTATGTGTATACAGCTGCTAGATAACTACTTCCTTGTACAGTCATGTTGCACAGCTGGCACATGCACCACATAGTCTGTCATGCTGACAGATACTGGTGGCTAGTATCTGCAGTGAGTGACATATGCCCCTCATGTGTTTGGGGCCCTTTGGCTGTGTGCTGGGTGGGACAGGCCTGGATGGCTCCTTATCACAGTCACCCTCTATGTTGTCCTTACAATTATGTCTGTATTCCTATCCACTGTGTGTGCAAGGCATGAGTGGTGCATACTGACGAGTGCCTGCACTAACAACTGCGACTGCCATATATGTCTGGTCCACTGGTGTTTGCAGACATAGCATTCATGTATTTAAGTGTGTGAGCATGCCCAGTATGACCTTTCAATATGTTGTTGACTGACATTGCCTTCATTTCTCTAAGTGTGTGAGCATGCCCAATATGGCCATCTGTATTGCATGTGTGGATCAAGTCCAGATAGTTTGTACTGCAGTGCTGGCCTTTGTGTTGTACACAGGTAGCATGCTGTCTCTGCAGGGTATCCATTGATTATTTTGCATTGACTGTTACTACATTTCTGCATAGCAGGGGGGGCACACCTGACTGTTTCTATATTTCTACACAGGATTGGGGGGCACACCTGACTGTTACTATATTTCTACATAGGATGGTGGCATACCTGACTATTTCTACAGTTCTACACAGGATTGGGGAGCACACCTGACTGTTACTATATTTCTACGTAGGATGGGGGGCACACCTGGCTATTTCTACATTCTTACACAGGATTGGGGGGGCACACCTGACTGTTACTATATTTCTACATAGGATGGTGGCATACCTGACTATTTCTACAGTTCTACACAGGATTGGGGAGCACACCTGACTGTTACTATATTTCTATGTAGGATGGGGGGGACACACCTGACACTTGTACACATTTGCTAGGACTGTACTGGTATGGCGGGTACTCCATTTCAGTCTGTAGTCTTACCTATTGTGCTGGCTAGAGGCATACCAGTATACTACAGATCTTAGCTTTTAATTACCTACATATTGGTTTCTGATGTCCTACCCTTCAGAACTGACATCCCACTGCATGACCTGCTGTAGTCTGTCTGTATAGGCCTGGGGGGGGGAGTTACTCATAGGCCTCATTCAGAGGCCATAGCACAGCCTTTGTTTGTGTTTGTTTACACCTGTCCTGCTGACTGTGACTGTTGTTGGTTATGTGTCTCCCCCCCCCCCACGACTGGCATGTGTGAGTCACTTACCTTGTGGGTGTCCCAGTATTGAGTATAGTGCTGCAGGGCTGCCTATGTTGGCTGCACATAGTACACTCCCTACACATGGTTAGGCACAGGTAGTGTAATGTTTGACATCCCTTTTACTGTATGTGAGAGTTGGAGAGAGGTGTTATTCCCTGGGTCCCTCCTGTGTCAGTGTATGTGCTATGCATTGCCACTTTGACAAGGCCAGGGCATACTGGGCACACCTCCTTCTGCCTACTGGGGCAGGCTCAGGTTGTTCCTCCTCTGAGTCACTCTGTGCCTGTGCAGGCCTTGGCAATGGTGGGGGGCTGTGTGGCCTTGCCCCATGCTGTTCCTGCTGTAGCTGTTTCTGCAGGATCATATTGTGTAGCATGGCACATACAAGGATGATTTGGGTACATGTAGCTGGTGAGTACTGCAAGGCTCCACTGGATGTGTCCAGGCACCGGAACCATTACCTGAGCATCCCAAACACATGCTCTACTATAATTCTGGTCTGTGCGTGTGCCTCATTATGGAGTTCTTGTTTGGGTGTGTGTACATTTCTGATGAGTGTCATCAGCCAGGGCTCCAGTGCGTATCCAGCATCCCCCACTAGGTGACCATGAGGGATATCCCCATTGGCAAATCTCTGGTACAGCTGCGTCAGATGCCAGATGTGGGAATCGTGATAGCTTCCAGTCAGCCAGCACACACATTATTATGCTCTGAGCATCACACATGACCTGGCAGTTGATGGAGGGGAAGCCTTTGCGGTTGATGTTGACCCTACCCCGCTCACCGAGTGGTGCTTTGATGTGTATGTGCATGCAGTCTATAGCACCCACTACCTCAGGGTATTCTGCTATTTGGTGGAACAGTTGCATATTGCTGGCCAACACCTCACAGATGTTGGGGAAATATATGTGCTCACCGACATGTGCTGACATAGCATCCAGGAACTGGTGGAGTACCCTGGATGCTAATGGCTGTGAAATGCCCATCATATCCCCAGTTGGACTTTGGGAGGTACCTGTAGCTAGTATTAGTAGGCCAACACATATCTTGGTATCCACTGGGATGGGGTTCCCCTCTTTTAGTTCTGTGTGTCAGGCATGGCCAGCACAGCTCAACAATTTGCTGTAGGAGGTCCCTGTCCACCCTATAGCCCTCCACTATCTCCAGCTCATATAGCCCTGGTAGGTTACCCTGGGTCTGTACAATCTTTTCCGTCTCCTCACTGTGGATTGGTTGACAGCATTCACATCCTCACCACCCTCAGCCTCTTCCACAAGTTGTATGATGGCTATTGCAGCCCCTATCATTTTCTGCTGTGAGTGTTAAAAGTTCCTCGCTTGTTTACACCGGTGGTGTGGAGCATGGGAAAAACCAGAGGAGAAGGTGTTTGCTTAGTTTATAGTGGTGATCTGGGCTGGTCTGGTCTGCTGCCTGTGTAATTGGCTGATTCTGATACTTTTCACCTGCCAGCTAAATTAGTTCTCCTTGATTACCTTCCTACTGCTGTTTTCCCTTTCCATTGCATTCCTGTTTAAGCCTGTGTGCGTGCCATACAAACACACTGCTCAAATGTGCACACTGCTACTATTTCCAGGTTTAACTTCTTTTTTCTCCCTGTAAAACCTGGTGCATGGCGTGCACACCTGCTTAGGCTTTGTAAAGAGTGCTAGGCAGGTTTAGACACTCCCCCTATCTTAGCTGTGCTAAGCTAGGAGCAAACCCAAGTCACAGGGCTCCAATCCTCTTACAGTATGCCTGACACACAACCCCATGATGTCACCTCTTAGGCTTGCACCAAGCTATTCCTGCTTGTACACTGTTGGGACCTGACTCACATGCTGGGAAAAACTGGGATTCACTATCATTCCCCTCATTTGCATAGGATTGCCTGCTGATTCATAGTTACATGTCTCACACTGAGCCTCCCCCCTTAGCAACCACTACTGACTGGCCATGTTGTCTTCTGCCTGCCATTGACTTGCATAGCAGAATACTGATTTTAGTTGGAATGCTTAATTTATGTTTATTTTGTTATTTCCCCCATCCCATTTGCACACCACTGCCCTACGCTTAAACAGCTGAGATTGGCTAAAAAATATTAAAAGTTGATTTTTTTTATTTTTTGCTTTGTTTGCAATGCCAGTGGTCTTATACTTGGCCAATGGCATGCTTCATCAATTATATGCAGCCTTTATTTGGAGCTGTCACAGCTCCATTTTGGATTTTGCAGAAATGTACTTGGTTACTAACCGAGTACAGTTCTGCAGATTGCACTAGTCCTACACGAACGGTCGCAAATTTCCTGGATCACAAAATCACCTAATTTACATGGATTTCTGCTGCAAATGGGGTGATTTGCCTGCAGGGGCTTAGTTCGTGCAGGATTAGTGCAGGAACTCTCGTGCACGCCCCTGCAGGCTGTTCCTGGATCGCACGGCAGACATATTGCTTGCTAGAGCTCCTGCACTGATCCTGCACACCGTGCAGGGCATAGTGAATCTGGGGGATAGTCTTTACTTCTATTCTTATAATGTCCATAGTTAAGCATATCCATGTTTATTTTATCTACTTCTTTCATATCTTCAAAAAAATCTTCTTTACATAGTTTTCCTCACAACTTTTTGATTCTTTTACATTTCAAAAACACATGTTCCATAGTTTCTTCTTCTTTCCAATGTAACATATTTTATCCCTTTTCTTTTTATATGGCATATTTCCTTTTACTGACAATTAAACTGTTACCAGTATCCACAAATAATCTTGACATTCTACTTTCTGATTACATAATTTGCTTCTTATTTTTATAGCTTTTTTTCATCTGTTAGATCTTACCATTGTTTGACACAGTAATGTTTTATCATTACATTCTTATACCATACTGTTCTATCTTTTTCTATAGCATAATCCACAAAAATATTTTTCTTGATACCATTTTATTTCTTCATTTACACACTCTTTTTTCTGTTTTACTCTTTTTTATCATGTCCAAAAAATTATCATACTTATATTTTTACAGTTTTACTACTAATCTCTCATCTTTTTCATTTATCTACTTTAGCACTTTGTACAAATTTGAGTAGCATATCACTGGATTTATTAACCCTAAATCTCCTTTTTCTTTGTTTACATAAAACACCTCTTTTTACCGGGTTTAATCTAGAACCCTATATAAATGAAAAAAATATCTGCAATAATTCTTTTTTCAAATACTGCTGCCAACATAAATATACTCGTTAAATATGCTATTTTTCCCATCAGTACTGAATTTATCAAACAAGCCTTTTTTCTGATTGATAATTTATATGTTCTCCAGAAAAGACTTTTGCTTTAGTTTTTCTATTGTTTTTTCCCATTAAATTTTACTTACATCTTTATTCCAAAATTTTATACCAATACAGAAATGTCATTCTTTTGTAAAATATATACCCCTGATTTTTATTACATCACTTAAACCTTTACTTTTCTCCTTATTTATCACCATCCCTATCATCTCTAAACACTTGTGCAAATTAGTACTTTTTTTATCCAAGTTTTGTTTTTTGCAATTATAATATCATCTGCATATATTAACATAACAGGAATTCTTAACCCTTAAGGTGTTATATACCACACCTCCATCATTTTGTAATTTAATTCACATACTATCACATTCATAACTAATGCAAAGAGTATACAATTAATTTTACATCCCTGTCTTACACCACTCTTCATATGTACATCTTGGCTTAACCAGCCATTTACAAATATTTTTACTATAAGCTGACATAAATGATTTCCTAACTTTCTCATTTATATTATATTCTTTCATTATTACACATAAGATTTGTTGTCCACTTGTGTCAAATACCTTATTAAGGTCTCCTATCATGATTTTCGCTTCTTCTTTTCTGCTCATAATATCATCCACAATTATTCTATCATTAATAATTCTTGGCACCCCTTCCCCTTTATACTATATAGGCTATCTTCCATAATGTCTCATTTTAGTTTCAAATCTCTTTTGTATTACTTTCATAAAGATCATTATTATTCAATACTATTGGTGTCCAGTTTTTCTTTTTTAATTCTCTTCTATCTTCCTTCTTCCATATGAATTTAAGTATTCGACTACATAATTCATTATACATAAAACCTTTATTTAACCATTCTTTCAAAATCTTAAAAAAATATTTTTTTTCCAATCCCTTAAATTTTTATACATCTCATACCCTATTCCATCAGGAAAAAAGTAGGCACTTGCAGGGAATTCCAAGCCCTAACTTGAGATAAGAGGTGTTTATTGAAGACCAGAAGCAAAAATTGCACATAAATGCCCGATACACATAGCGTTTTTGTCCAACAGACTACATCAGATGTACCCCATAAACCCAAAGCATCACCCTTTTATACAAAACAAATGAATTCAATTAATAAATTAGTTGCTAAAACACCAGTTTTAGGTTTTAACCTCCAATAGTATTTTATATATTTATATACATATACTTTTATGAATGGGTTTTAAAATATGAATACAACACAAATATTTTATGTGTATGTTTTGACATATTTCAGTATATTTATTTAGTATTGCATATTAATATATGTATATTTTTCTAGTGCTTTTTGGATCTATGCATTTTGTTTTTTAAAATTGGTGTTTTAGCAACTAATTTATTGATTAATTGAATTAATTTGTTTTGTATAAAAGGGTGATGCTTTGAGTTTATGGGAAAAATCTGATGAAGTCTGTTGAACAAAAACACGGTTTGTATTGGGTGTTTATGTGAGCTTTTTGCTTTTGGTCTTCAATAAACACCTCTTATCTCAAGTTGGGTCTTGGAATTCCCTTCAAGCTCCTACTTTTTTTTTGTGTGGTTTTGCACTTTTTTTGGTTGATCCATGGTGCTATTCCATCAGGGCCTGCAGCCAAATCTATGTTTATTTGTTCTAATACTTTAGTTAGCTCATTTGAAGAAATCTCCTTTACCAACTCTTTATTTTCTTTTTCTGTTAACTTTTTTTACTATCCACTTTTTTTACTATCTTCTTTTTTCTTTAAGCACTTCTTGAACATATTGTACTACATTATTCATAATCTTTTCCTGAGTTCTTTCTATTTCTTCTTTTACATTTTTTTATTTCTCTCATTATACTACCATCTTCCTATACTAATCTGTTTAAGTAACTCGATACTTCTTCTCATTTTCCTTGTAAAAAATATCTTTGCTTATATAACATTTCTTGTATTTTTCTTGATTTCTTTCACATAATTATTTTTCTTTGTCAGAGTACTTTCTATCATTATGTTTTAAATCTTCCATTGCATTGTTATATATTCTTTTATATTTTTCTTTATTTTTCTCACAATTTATTGTCACTGTAAAAACACTTTTAAAATGTTTCCTTAAATATTACCCACCATTCAGACCAATTTCTATACAATGTTCTCATAGTAATATGACCTTTCCATAACTGCATTAATAATTTATTTCCTTCTTCATTCCATACTTTCCCATTCATCATTTTATCCCTTTACTTATTTTAATATATTCCTTGTTTTCTTTTAGGTTCATAGGTTGATACTAGGCTATCAGCCCTAGGGCCTGTACAAGCTTAGCCGTAACAATTCCCTGGCTATTTCTTCCCACAATATTTACTTCTCTGGACCCCTGTCTAGCAGGGCAACTGATGTGATCCCTGGGGTAGTCTAGTCATATTGCTAAATGATCAGAAAATCCTCTTTCAACTGCCCCCTTCTCCTATAACTCAAACTTCTAATACTGTAAAATAATTTGTTTCAGTTTTATACATACCCCTTTTGTAAGTTGATAATTTTTTGTCCCAAAGACTCAACTTTCCACATCTTATAACTTCTAACATTTTTCTTATATAATTTCCTTTCTTTTTACGCTTGCCTTTTAAATCAAAATTAAAGTCTCTTGTTATTAAAATAATCAAATTTATCACTGCATAGTCTAAAATCTGATGAAATATGCATTTCCTTTCTTTACAATCAGTATAAGCATACAATGTTATAATTCTGTAGATTTGTTCTTTCCATTTTAAATCTACGATGGTTAATCTTCCCATTTTTGCTTAATTTACATCTAATATCTTTACTCTATTTATACAGAATATGGTTATTTCGTAACACCTCTCATTTCCTAAATTCCAGATTATCTTTCTTCCCCATTGTTTCTGTGTTTGTAATCTTTCTTCATTTGTTAAAAATATTGCATCTTCTAATATAATTATTTCTATGTCATGTGTTACACCACTCTAAAATTCCTATTCTTGTTACTATATTCTTAATACTATTCACATTTACAGAAAGCACAATTTTCATTTTCCCTTTTCCTTAGATTCATGATTTCATAAATTTATAGCTAATAACAGGGCTAGCTTTCTTAATAGGTCATTCTAAGCCTAACCAATTCCCCCACAAGTGAGAATCAACACTGTACCTGGCATCTGTGAGTCAAACACCTTAACCATTATACCAAACCCCAATCTTTGGATGCATCTATTCTTTTTCATCCATTTCCTTTCTTTTTTCTTTTGTACTTATGCCTTTACATTTTATTATTGTCTTTTATCCTTTAACCAACAGAATTCTTTGTTTTGTTTTTACAACCTCCCAGTTTGTCTTCCTTATCACATATTTCAGAACCTTCTTTTATGCCTTCTTTATTTTTCTCACCATTTATTATTCTATTTCTACTACTTCTAAAATTCTTTTTTCATTTTCTTCTCTTTCTTTTTTCCATACTGCTAGTTTCATTTTTGCAATCCATCCATAACTGTCCAATTTTGTTACATTTATAACATTTCAATTCACATTTCTATGCATCATGTCCCATTTCACCACAAATATAATATTTCTTTTGTCACAGTTACTTATCAAATGTTCTTCTTTTCCACCAAAAAAAAACATGTTTTGAGGTGTCCCTAGTATTTTACAACACCCCTATTCCCCTCACATTTATCATACTTGGTATATATGTATATTTTTTTCTCTTTTTATTTTGAAAACAATATTACAATTGCAGCCACCAGTCCATAAACCCCTTTTATCATAAACTTTTGCAATGTCTAGTACTTCATTACATAAAGCTTTCAAATGTCCCTTCAGTCTCTTTCTACTTCTGTTCGAAATTGCACACAAATCTTCTTTTTTGTTTCCCTGTTAAATGATTTTATCACATAAAGATTCCATGAGTAATAGTCATTCTTTTTCTCATATTCTCTAAGAAAGTTTTCCATTGAAAAAACAGTCTCAAATATAATGTCACAAAATGACTCTGTTAATAAGGAGTAATGCTCTTCCCTCATGTACTTTTGCACCCAAGGAGGCGATTAAATTGTCCCATACTTCATACTTGTGCATTTCTTTGTCTTCCTTACTTTTAATCCTTCATTTTCTTCTGCCTTATTTTCTGCTACTCCACTTTCTTTTATTTTCTCTGCATATGTTTTCTTTTCCATCTCACCACTATTCTTCAGGATTGTCTGTGCATTCTCCTTTTGTATTTTCTCCATAACCCCCGGGGCCCACACACACACACACACACACACACACACATATCAAACATCTCCTTCATTTTCTGGCTCACTCTGCACTACCATTTCTTTAAGCAAATCATTCTGCAACTCTCCCAATTGGATGGTTGTAATTATACATCTATCATTTGCTGGGTCCCTAGTATATGATCGAAGATGCATTCCTTCGAATGCATCTTGATCAAACTTGAAAGCACGAAATGGTAAAATAGTGAAATGGCATATAAGCGATTTCTTTCCCTGGGAAAGAAATTGCTTGGCTGCCTCCGTTTCTTTGCCATTTTCATCACTGTAGTGCAATCTCAGAGTTGGTATATTTAAGTAGGGGGGTGAGGGGGCACAGCCCCCCCCCCCACATTGGGAGGTGTGGGGGGTGAAGCCCCCCACTTTATGTAAGGTTTTAACATTTTTATTTATTTATTTATTTATTTATTTTTCTTTGTGGAACAGCTATTTTTTTCCCCTTAGAAAAAAATTGCTGTTCTAAGTGTTCAGGATTGTAAGCTTTCACTTACATGGGATCGTTAAATCAGCGTTTGCTTTTTTAAGCATTCGCTGATTTAACATAGACCCCATTTGCTGAATCATCTCCATCAAACAGGTTTCTTTGAAGCATTTACTTAGAAGCCTGCTCACATTTTTGGTCACAATATTTGCTTTCTTCTTCATTTCTTTCACTACTCCATCTCCTTCTCTATCCATCTGCCTCCCTGTTTCTCCTGGCTGGCTCTGCACCTGGAACAGAAATAGGAATTGCTCCTACAAAATTGGTCCCACTCACAACTATGACTAGTAGGTGAAGTTCCCAGATGCCCTGGCCAAATTTCTCCTAGAAGTAAAAATACCCGTATGGGTCATCCCTGAAAATTGGCTACTGGTCTAGTGAGATCAACCCAGTCAACAAAGGATAAATAAAAAATAAACTTCCAGTAATACAATGGTGGGAGTTCTTTTAACAGCCTTACCTCTCCTGTTCTACTTGTTCCTCAATTCATTTAAGCTACATCATACTATATTTTTTAGCCATCATGAATGAGTTAGTTGTAAGGCAACTCTTCTTGAGCAATTAGCTGATCTAAAACATTTTATAATAAATTCCAGCAAGGAGAAGTAAGATAACTTAGTTAGATCTACTATATGTTTTAATGTTTTAAGAGAACTTAAATGGATCTAAGGGAAACCAAAAAATTAAAACATATGCTAATATTATTATGACATATGGCATGCATTGAAATAGAATAGGAAATTCAGTAAGCAAAACATGTGGGCCCAGATTCGAAACATAGTTGCACACAGCACAGTGAACTGAATGAAGCCTTTGGCAAACTAAGGAAGGATGTGATTCCAAGAACCACTAAAAGTCAAGAACTTATGCTATTGAGTGTGCTGAAATATAATTGTGGACTCTGCACACTTTCATCAGATTCCAAAACACAATGGGTGAGCCCAAAAGCAATACAATTTGACAACATAGCATGCCAATTATGGAAAGCAGTTGGCAGAGAGCACTTTACTTGACACTACTATAGCAAATTATATGCTACCTTTCATGTCTTTCCTGCAAATTCTGCTGCACAGCTCAGGAAAATTGGAGATGCTGTCAATGCACTTCAGCAGGCTGCATTTTACAGGCTATATTGAAGAATGATCTGCAAATAAATCCTATCCATAGACAGTCAACACAGCACCAAGCAAGGAATAAATTAAGCCAACTCTCTGAACAAGAAATAACTGATAGATACAGATTAGACAGAGAGATGGTGTAGCTTGTGTGTGGGATTTGTGCACCCCACATGTTCATGCAATCTGTGAGGGTATCCATTCCCAGTAGAAAACAACTTGAGTCCGTCTTGGTATACAGGCCTCTGACACATGACAGTGGCACATGACTGATACTGGAGGGGTGTCTTGGACAGTTATTAGTCACATACTAGGAGATTTTCTGGCAGTTATGTACAGCAAAGCAGAAGAGTTCATCTGCTTCCCAAAAGCACCCAGGGAGAGCCAACCTGCCATAGAATGGTTTTATGCCATTGTCAACTCCTTCTGTGTCCCTGATGCAATTGATTTTACCCATATTTCAATCAAAGCCCCTTCTGGTGACAACGCAGAACATTACATTAGCAGAAGGGAATGTCTATCACTCAATTGACAGGTAGGGTGCTGAACAGATGGCTTCATTCTTAACGTGATGGCAACACACACCAGTAGTTTAATGATGCTGCAATTTTGAGGGGAAAATGCCCTAAGTCCAGAATTTCAAGAAGGTGTCATCCCCAAGACACTACTATTTGGTATGTATATTTGTGCACGATTAATGTATTCTGTCTCATGACATGGTAGTATAAAGCAACCCATCTAATGCTCTGTCCATTTATTCCAACAGGTGATTGAGGTTATCCAATAGAACCCTGGTTAATGACATCATTCAGAACACCCTGTATACCTACTAAGGATGTAGTTGATACAAGATACACCATGACAAGAAACACCACTGAGCAGTCATTGTGCATGCTGAAATCACAATTCAGATGTCTGGACACAGCTGGAAGTACACTGCAATATATGCCAAAACAGGCTGTACAAATGGTCACCATGTGTGCCATGTTGCACAATATGATCACATGCAGGCACAGTTATCTGTCAGTCCAAGGTGGGGTGACCTACCTCAAGAACCCCAGATGTTTGAAGTAGAGCTATCAGAGCATTAAGAGGATGAGCAGGAGGGCACAAGTGTTAGAACATCCAGGCATGGGAAACTAAGACTGCAGATGTATATTCTTCTTCAGACAACATGGCAATGCCTGGTTCAGAACTTTCAAGTCATGGCAAGCCAGCCATACATATGTACACAGATAAACAAGTATTGTATACCCATTGATATCACCATATCAGAACCAGATGTCACTGCTACAATAATCCATTTGAGAGTTGTCCATGGAGAACATCATACATCTCATAAAATATCTAAATTGTTCATGCTACACAATAAACACATAAAGCAGATGCTTGCTGGGAAGAACATATCTATTAAGGGAGGTACATTACCTACTGTGGACATACTCATATATATATGACCCATATGTGGCAAATACCAGCATAACAAATATAAGGGTCAAGGGTAATCATTGCAAATGCCCACTGCAGTGTGTGTATACAGTATAGTATTTTGTGTAGAAGGCTGGTTGTTGTCATGTGTGTATGGGGCTGTATTACAGCAGAACATGTGCATAAGGGTTTAGAATGTGTAATACGGATACATAAATGACATAAAATATACATAGCATGTTGTGCCTAAATTGATGCTAAAATTCACATTGTACAATGTGGATAAGGAGGCTTTGAAAATGTGCAGACATTGTGCTTAGCATATCTCATACACTGTACACTTGTGACAAGAGATGCACATTGCATCCCAAGCATGACTGTCAAGGCTTGTAATTCAAGAGTATAACTAAGTGTAACTAACATACCTGATCAACACTTGAAGATACACAGACATGGATGTAAATAACAGTGTAGGAAAAGAAACCGAAGTCAAACTGGAACAAAATACAGTCTGAAATTATTAGGATAGTAACCATGTCTGGACATCTATGGAAGCACATTTCTATCCCATACACATGTGATGTCATAGGTAACTGGGGCTGCAAAGTGCAAAAGCATGGGATGTGATACTGAGAAATTCATATGTCAGGGTTTTGTGCCGTATAGTCAGTGCAGTAACCAGAGTAATGATCCATACATAAAATACTGGTATGTCCTTAAATGTATATTTGTGCAACCAGTATTGACAAACAATAGGGAAGGGTGAATCATTGATTTATGTCATAGTTGGCAACAACAGTTGTGTATGTGAAGTTAAATGAATGTGTAATACAATTTAAAATGTATGTAATGTAAAAACAGATGTACAATACAGTGATATGTGTGCTATAGGGACAGGAAAGCCTATAACAACATGTTAAACATTCAAACTGATTACAAGACAATTACAATGGTGCAAAGTACTTTCAATGAAATCTTGCAAAAGCTAGAATTCCTGATGTAGCAGACATATTAGACACTATTAATATGCACAGTGCATCACGGTCATCATTGCCACAGGGTCATGGTATCATAACAAGACACATACTGAGATACCAAGAAAACACTAATGTAGACAAGAACTTCTACTCTGATGGCTTATTTCATGGTGCTGGCTGCCCCTACCATGGGAGGAAATCTCAGCCCCATCACATGGTATTATATTGCTGACTGGCTAGTGATGAAATGTGAATGATGGGACATACTACTGGTCTATGCAGTGGCACATGGCATATGCCAGGATGTGTAAGTTGGGGTCTGACCATGGTGATCCACAACAGCTGTACATGAATGTTGCTGTGCAGACATTAAGGATGTATGAGGGCCATGGGTAGGGATTACAAAAGGTGGTCTCCCTCTCCCATATGGAGGCATTCTGATCATACAGGTAGCTCACATATGACTTGATTAGTATTGCAGCACTGCACAGGCACTGCTAAGACAAGCTGCTCTACAGACCATACAACAGTGCAGCTAGTGCTGCCATGACCTCTCCATGCTTAAATCCAGACCCTCATGTAATACAAGGATCTGGTGTGCCACATGGTCAGTTGCATTAGCAAGTGCACACAGTTAATGCCACAATGGTACCAAGACTGATTAGGTGTTTGTCACAGCAGACATATACCTTAAGACACACAACTATACTTTTCTGCAACTACGGCACCTGCTGTCCTATGGACATTACATGCTAATTTTGGAGCTGTCTGACCACAACTCTCATATTTACTTGGGGACAGTTGCACAAGATAGTCTTTTTCACCAGTAGCTGATGCTCCACTACCTGAAGACTGGCTGGTGAACTGTCCCTCTTCATGGCTGCTTGCCCAAGCTCATATTCATGTTTGAGTATGAGCATGTGGCCTAGTCAAACTACAAGATGCTCAAATCCATCACTTTGAGACAGTGGTTTTTGAATACTTGGGACTCAAGCTCCTATAGTGAACTCTATCCCTGGGATTCATGAAGCCTGCGCCAGGTGCAGGTGCAGCGTCGGCATTCTAACACCAAATATGGCCGCTGAGCAATTCAGGTACGAGCTGTTTCCACATGCACTACCTGTGTACACTACGCCTGCACAACTCCCGAGCCCTTTATGCTAATTACCACATGTGCAGCAGTGTAGCATGCAAATGAAGGTATGTAGCGATTCAGGAAGTGGTGGAGGCGTAGTGTAAGCATGCAGAAATGTAATCCGTAGAAAACGGTTTATATTTTTGCAAACATAAAATCAGAGCCTTGACAGCTGACCAAACACATGTATTATATTGTTAATATATGCCAATGGCTAAATATATAGCCATTGCCATAAAAAATATGTACAAAATATAAAATTAACATTTAATATATATAATTGCACTATCACAACGTGGAAGCACAGGGCAGCGGTGCACAAAGGGGATCGCAAGGAATATATAAAATATAGAATAAAACCACAATGAAACATATATCACGATTTCCCCATAATAGTCAATGGCAGGCATGCTACACCATACTCATGGCGCAAGGGTTGCTAAAAGGCAGTGACAGTGTTATGCGCAGTAGCTAGGAATTAGTAGGCAATGCCATGCAAATGAGAGGAGTAATAGTAAATCACAGATTCCCCACTGGTGTAAGGATGCACCTCACAGCGTAGCATTATAACACCGAGGTGAGCCCTTGAGATAAAGATGACATCAAGAGAGGGGTGTGTTGCCATTGCTGTAAGCATATTGGAGCATTGCTAAACCGGTCTGCCCCTAGCTAGGCAAAGCTGCAGGATAGGGGTGTGTTGAATTGCCCATAGCTATGCTTAGCTGAGAGTACACAAGGTAACTGAGTATGCATGTGAACAGAGATGAAAATGCGCATAAACCCGGTAAATGGGTATATGCAGTGCACACTGCAGCTGAAACAGGAAGGATATAGGAAAGAAATAAGGAAATGCTGCAGCAGTGAAATTGGAGTACAAATGACTAATTAACACCTAGGAGCCTACAGTGAGCCATTGACAAGAGCTAACAAGGCTGCAAACAGATACTTGCAGAACAGGAAAGAGGAGGGGCTGTACTGCAAAGGAAAGAGCAAAGTGTCAAAGCAGAACAAAGGCGATATGCAGTATATCAGCAACAAGGCACATTTCTCCATGACTGGGTAGGGAAAGTACAAAACAAGAAAGATGGCAGGTGGATGCATGAATGATAATGGGAGGGGATCCAGGTCTAAAAGTGAATTAAAGGGCAACAGATTAATCAAGGCAGGCAAGTAGATCTCCACAGTAAAGGCTCCACACGTGCACTCATTGCAAAACCCATAATTAAGACACGCAGCAGCTGGAATAGCTCATACACACCCACTTACATCAGCAGCATCCATAGCACAATACTATAAAGTGTGAAAGCACCTCACACATGTTTGTGTATTCCCATACACTCTGCACCAGTGGTGTATACAGACAGGGAACTTTTATTATGTACATGTTAGGGGCTGCCTTAGCTTTGATCCACCAGCATGTGTTGGAGACTGAAGATGGTGTGGAGCATGATGCACATGACCACCGCAGGCACCAGAGGAGGAGGAGAGTGCTCAGACCCAGGGTAACCTACCAGGGGCTACATGATCTGGAGATAGTAAGGCGTTACAGGGTGGACAGGGATACCCTACAGCAATTTGTGGAGCTGTGCTGGCCATGCCTCAGAGCCAGAACAAACAGAGGGGAACCCATCCCAGTGGATACGAAGGTATGTGTAAGCCTGAGAATACTAGCTACAGGTACCTTTCAAAGACCAACTGGGGATATCATAGGTATCTCACAGGCATCAGCATCCAGGGTACAACATCAGTTCCTGGATGCCATGTTACCACATGCCAATGAGCACATATACATCCCCTGAATGCAGGAGGAGTTGGCCAGCAATATGCGTCTCTTCCACCGTAAGGCAGAATACCCGGAGGTACTGGGTGCAATAGACTGCAAGCATATACACATCAAGTCACCACCCGGTGAGCAGGGTGGCGCTACATAAACCGCAAGGGATACCCTTCCATCAACTGCCAGGTCATGCTCAATGCCCAGGGCATTATCATGGCTGTGTGTGCTGGCAGCCCTGGAAGCTATCACGACATTTGGCATGCCTCACAACTGTATTGGTTATTTGCCAGGGGGCACATCCAAAATGGCCACCTGGTGGAGGATGCTGGCTATGCACTGGAACCATGGATGATGACTCCCATCAGAAATGCACACTCACCCATGCAGGAACGCCATAATGAGGCACACGCAAAAAACAGAATCATCATAGAGCGTGTGTTTGGGATGCTGAAATCATGGTTCTGTTGCTTGGACATATCTGGTGGGACCTTGCAGTACTCTTCAGGCACATGTGCCCACATCTTCATAGTGTGTGCCATGCTACACAATATGGTCCTGCAGAAACAGCTGCAGCAGGGACAGAATGGTGAAGGCCCTCACAGCCCACCACCATTGCCAAGGGCCCCACAGGCACAGAGGTACTCAGACCACGAACACCCTGAGCCAGCCCCAGTAGGCAGATGGAGGCATGCCCTGTATGCCCATGCCTTGACAAAGAAGGAATGTATAGCACACACACTGACAGTGTAGGGACCTAGGGACTGACACCTTTCTGGATGGCACACGCAAAAGACTACCTGTAAATTGTCATGTATAGCCAGTCTATTGTGTGCATCCAACATAGGCAGCCTTCAGCTATTGCACACACAACAGCCATTGTCACAAGGTAAGTCATCACCTGAACAGTAAATTAAACTATCAGCATATGCAGATACTGTATGTATAGATTCATAGGTAGGTACTTGGCCAACTGCCAGAGGCCTTTCATAAGGCCAGCCAAAATTTGTCAGCTTTTGCCACCCCATTGATTAATTAACCATCCCTCTGTGGAGCACAGCCACTGGTGGGATCCCTGGGGTGCATCTACTGTTCCCCATCCACCCTTCAAGGTTTCTCTTGCAGAGTGTTAGTGAGGGGCTCTGTATAATGTAGTTAGGGATGTTGTTCCAAAGTTTGGAGAGTGTCTGTGACAGGAAGCTGTCCCTCCAGCATCCTCCAGTTATTGTTGTGGCAAGGTCAGCTCACTACAGTGTGTGGCTAACTGTGACATGGATTCCCATAGGTGGAGCATATCCATCAAGCCTGAGTTCGACATGGCTGTGTTGGCTAGCGGAGATCATCTCTGGGTAAATGAGATGCCACTAAGTAAAGCAGGAGTTTATTCAGTCCAGCTGCATAGGCCATATTTTGGAGGCCAGTATTCCCCTTGGTGAGGTGCATTTGTGGACCCCTCAGCTGTTGGACGTGTCCTCTGAGGTACATCCCACATGGGTTATTATACCCTATGATAGGAATGATGAGTGATGAGTAAAGGGGCACTATAACCCCAGTATGTCTAGATGGGAATCCCATAGTAATCAGATGGCTTACATAGAAGGATGTCCTAACTACTATGGAGATATGATTGTCAAAGGGGGGATCACTATCTACCTTAGTCTCCAGATACCCCATTACCTCGTCTGTGTTAAAGTGGCTGCCACTCGTGTGTTAATATGTGGGTGCCAATTCTACAATAGAATGACCATGCAGTTAGTGGCACTTGGCTGGAGGCCATGTCATTGGCACCCTGTGATGTTCTCTGTGAGGCCCCTTGAGGGATGTCCATGTCAGCTGGACTATCTATCATGACTCCCAGTTTGCAGTCATTGCCAAACATGGTTGGCCATAGTCCACCTGTGTTGGCCTGTACATCTTAGATGTAGGGCTCCCAGGACTGAGACCTGTGGCACACCAGTCGTGACTGTTCAAGAGGTGGACCTGGAGACCGCTAGTCATACCATGAGGGTTCTGTGTGTAAGCTCATTGGCAACCCAACCTGTGATGTATGGATGAATTTACAGGCTGGTGTGTTTATCGATAATACCTGAGTGGGGCATGGTGTCAAAAGTCTTGGTGAGGTCCAGGTAGTATGTGTGAACCACCTCCCCCATCATCTAACGTCTTGGTGACTATATGTAAGACGTCAAACAGGTTCAGTAGGCATGAACTGCACTCAACCAAACTGACCTGGGTTGGGTCACGTGTTCGAAGATTACCACTGTCATTTTTAATGAGTGCCATGAGGATGCGAACCATATCATTGCAGACCAGGCTAGTCAGGCTTATGGGGTGGTAGTTACCATGGTCAGTTGTGATTTCACCTTGATGGAGTGGAATAACCGTTGCCACGCACCATTGTATGGGCATGTAGCCTGTGGAGAGTCTGAGGTAGGATTGCTTAATTAGGTGGGGAGCAGGTTGTCTTGTACAGTTTGCAAGATGCAGTCTGGGTCAATATCTGCCTCCAGTGATGCTGTGTTCTGCTGTTAAGAAGGGCCTTTTCTGCCTGTGTGTCTCTGATGGTTGGGATACTGTACCTTTCAGATAGTGTTGTGGGCTCTTTAGGGGGTGAAGTATGCACCGAATATATTTGCAAGAATGTTGGCAATATCAGTAGGGTCAGCATATTTTGTGCTATATTTCACTGGCACAGTGCAAATCTGTGTGTCACCACGTAGATCCTTGACATAGTCAAAGAAGGCTTTGTGGTTATCTTTCGAATCCTTGCGTATTCTCCTGCTGATGTTAGCCTTGGATGATGTCATGAGGGACCTACGTTTCATACTAAAAGTGGTCACGGATGTCTGCCCTTCATGGGATTTGATGTGTGCCTGGAGCACTGTCCTACTTCTGTAGTATAGCCTGTTTATTGCAGAGGTCCACCAGACTGGTGTCCTTGTCTAGGAGGAGTGAGTCTTGGTTTGCCAGTGATGGCATGATCCATACATACGTGTAGGTGCTTATAGACTGCATTTGTAAATCTGTCTGTATCTTGAGCACTGTTTCCCCTTAGTGTGGGGGCTGTGAAACCCCCCACCTCTGTCTCTAGTAGTGGAAATTTAGCTGTAGGAAAGGTATACACTGTGGTATCCGTGGGTGGGGGAGATGTTAGGGTGTGGAAACAGTGAATAGTTCATGGTCAGATCTAACCAGTGACTGGTTAACCTCCACTGTGGTGCACCTGTTGCCCATGTTTGTGATGACCACATCTAGCAGTTTCCACCCCACGTTAGGGAGGTTACCACCTGATACAGGGCATATGAGGCGATACATTCCAGGAAGCTCTGGTCCTGGAAATGAGTACTGGAGTACGTTTCCCAGTTAATGGTATGGTAGTTGACATCGACCAATGCCAGGGTGTGTGTTAGGACTGTCGTGTTCTCCACTGTCTCCAGGTAGGTGGAGTGGAGGTCCTGGGTCATGGATGGTGATCCGTAGCAGGCCACATTCCATATTGCAGTTGTGGCTGATGTTAGCTGCACATGGATGATCACAAAGGTATCATGCTGCCCCACTAACCTGGAGGTGTCGGTATCCCTGATGAATATGGATACAGCCCCTCCATGTCTGTCAGTCCAAGTTCTTTGACTGAAATGTGTGGTATGGGTTGTAGTCTGGTAGTGCTTGTGTGCTCTCAGGAGCCTTAAGACAGATTTCAGTTAATGCACAGATGTTGATGTTGTCCATCCTGAGGAGTGCTGTGAGTGCATGCATGCTGTGATCACAACCCCTGGTGTTGAGTAGCATAATCCTCATTGAATCTGCTATTGTGCTGTTTAGGGAGCTGGTATTCACCTTTGAGACTTTCCTAAATAAGGCATCATAGGGGCTCCAATAGCCTTGGACAGTATTCCAAAGCATAAGGCTGACTTATAGGCCGGTATTGTATCATTGCATGCATGTTCCCCATCTGTGCTTGTTTTTCATCTCCCCTGTAGATAACATAGTGGTAAGCAATAGAAAGCCTTAAACTTATACAAGTCTTCTAGCTTCCAAGATAGGCTTTTGGAATGACTACGTATCAGTGTTCCGAATGTTCTTGCTGTACTCAACTGTTTCCTGACTACATGGTGAGTTCTCACTGTATATTATGATCTGAAGGTCTGTTTATTCACATATTATGGCTGTGATGGCCTGCACATTAGAGTTTCACAGATAGCCTATTACCTATCTGCCAAAGGGCAATTAGAAGCATAGCAACAGTGTGTTGGCCTTCCCCGCACCATTGATGAAGTAACTGAGCCTCTGTCAAGCATAGCCAATGAAGCAATTCCAGCAGAGCTGCTGGAAGCTGTTGAAGACTGGGGTTTTGGAGGATGATAGGGGCACTTAGTGATCTAAAGAGGGCATGTTAATGTGGCAGTTCAACACCATTCAATTCCCCCAACAGGTCTTGCAGCTATCAAACTGGACAGGCTCCCCCACCCCCTGGCTGTATGGTTCTGGGACACATGATCCCGGTGTGTATAGTCTGTTACCCATTCACACAACAAGGTTTCCCTTGAAGTGTACCAATGAGGGGCTATGCCTAATGTAGTTAGGAATGTAATGTATTGCCTCACAGTACATTTATATGTTGTAATTTCAAGAGTATGTGAAGCTCAGTGAGTTTGGGGGCTCCCGCCCTTTGCTTAGCCAAGCTTATACATAGAAATCATCTAAATAGGAAATAGGTGGAAGCAACTTTAATGTCAACAGTGTAATGGTTACAGCATCTGCATAGTATCTGTGCATTCAAGGTTACAATCCCGATAATGGCAGGGATGTTTATCATGTGCAAAAGTATACCTTAACCACAGCTTGCGTATATAGGTAATAATTGTCTGTATAATAAACATTCGAATCACCCATATAAACCCATGTGTGCAGGAGAGTACAGTCAAAAGAGAATGTAATGTTATGTTAACACATAGTGAGATGTTACATCACTGACATGTATATATCTGGAGTAGTTAGCGGATGTGGCCATGTTTGCGAGCACAGGTTATACATTACAAAGTTTGTTTAACTGTGTTTAACCACTGCTATAATGTCACGCAAACACTTTTCAACATACTTACAACTGCTTAAATGAGCCTTATTCTGCAGTAAAAAAAATTTGTAAAGCATCGCAGGTGCCAAACCCTAGACCATGCACACTAAAGTCATGTGACGTACCACTAAGCCATCCAAGGTGTACACATGTTTCATGGTCTTGAGACTACACCTTATACCATATGCATTTCACTGCAATGATCACAAATGGGACACTGACTTTGTGTACATATGTACAGTACATTATAATGTACTGTAGTTTGTGAACCAACACATTCCAGTCTACAGATGTATTACTGTTACAAACTAATACAAAATATATATATATAGGTCAGTGATGTCTACACATATATCTAAATATCTATGAACACACTTCGTGACACAGAAGCACTCCAAAGGAATTGGAGTGTACACAAAACACATGCAGCTCTGGTATTATAACAATTAATATTAACCTAATTCACCATAAAAGGGGTGGTTGTTGTGTATGTGAAGATTGGGGTGGGGGAGGAATGATGGGTAATTCAATCATGCATCGAGGAGCGCCTGGGTCAGATGTCCAATAAGTGAACTGGAGGGGCATACATGGAGTATGGGGACAATATAAAAAGGGCACAAAGCAAGAACCTTACTCATTCATAATACATCTTGTCATGTCACATTGCCACACCTTCTTTCACAGACATATGAACATTAACATGTATCAGACATATGTACACCAACTGACTGTCACATTTGTTTTCAGTAATGAGGAATGTCTGTAGTACAATGTATATTCTAAACACCATAACATTTGTACATATCTCAGATGCCTTAGTGGTAAAGTCAGTGATTGTGGTGTTCATGTTCCCGGGTTCAAGACCTATAAGGGCTGTTAGTTTATTTTGAGGGCCAGAATAAGGGCTTTTGGAGGCAGGTGGATTAAAACACGCTTAAGCAGTTGTAAGTGGGTTTCCATGTGTTTGCGTGATGGTAAGCGGCGCTGAAACATGGTAAACGTAGAAGCGCTTCACAAGTTTGAACTTTGCTTAACGTCGCACAGACCACAGGCAAACCTGCTCACAACCATGTAAATGTGGGTTATTCACACTTTCCCTACAAGTGCCTACTCTGAGAGGTAAAATAATAACACCTTCCAGGAGTAGAACCCTCAACCATGTACTCCATTCTCAGAGTAACCTAATACTACGCTACCTGGGATGTACCTATCCCAGTTGTGTATGCAGACAGGTTAAAACACAAAAGGGAGGAATGTGTTGAAATAGGACAACCCACCATGTACCCATTTAAAGGTGTATGCTCATATATATATATATATATATATATATGTATATATATGTATAGAGAGAGAGATGTTGATATATACAGGTCTACATATATATGTAAATATATAGATAGGTTAAAAACATCTATACATCTATGGAGGTACAGATAAACGTATGCAATAATGTATATATCTATAAACATATATATATATATATATATATATATATATATATATATATATATACATACACACACACATACACACACACACACACATATATATATATATATATATATATATATATATATATATATATATATATATATATACACACACACACATACATGTCTGTAGACAGCATCTGAAGTGGTCATATCTGAGTATAACATGGACCATAGCAATCACATATTCCGCCCCCCCCAAACAATATGAGCATAACATATGAAGAGTATATGCCAATACACTATTACAAATATGTTCTATGGACACAGTCTCCAACACAACTGCAATGATTGCAAATATCCATGACAGAATTACACAGACAGCTTTCATTTTGCAAATCTTTATTACATTCCGATGTATTGCCAAAAGGATTCAGGGACTAACAGTACCTGCATGCTATACAGGAAGCATTTAATAGTGCCTTAATGAATCAGCCAGCAATTACCATAGTATTAGTCCACTAAGGGATAGGTGTTCACATAGGGAAAGAACACCCACACACATATAGACGTTGTATGAAAGGGGTTCCTACACACCTGCATGTGCTATGTACACCCACCAACATCTACCCCACAACCGAAATAATTACATCAATACATACTGTCATACCATAACCAATTATGCAACTACTGTACATCTGCTGAGACCTTAAAATACCCGGACACAGACACACTATCATGACCCTATGTGAAATAGTTGCCATTATACAATTGAACAGTTGCTGATGTAACATTGTTTGTATGAACTAATCCCATTTCAGAAATTGAAAGGTTCGTACACCAGGAAGTTTTACTGAGTACTGATTATTAGCACAGTATGATACACAGTAACACCAAACTAAATATGTCTGGTAAGCACACTGTAAACCCCCTAACATTATATGCATAGCTATGCAGCCTTTAGCTGGTCAAGCAACCTGGCCAGACTGAAACATTTGCAGAAGTATTAGGTACAGATAAACCCTACACAAGTAGCAATGTTCAGACATATGACAGCAGTACTCACATTTCGACCAACTCCTCTAGGCATTACACACAATATATTACTGTTCATCTCCGTACAGCTGTTGCAATAGATTCCAAACAAAACTTCCACACTGTCTTCTTCACAAGTAAGGCAAAGGGACAATGCCCAAGTGGAGTACTCAATTATACTCCACTGTAGCCATGGTATTGGCTAAGGCAGTAGCAGCGCAGCTGATGTGCATGTAATTAGCTACTTAGGAACACCAATTGGTCCTCGGGATAGCACATGTTATTGATCTGTAACTATAAAAGGTTGCCTTGTCACACATTCAGATCATCTGTATCTACCTGTAGGACAGTACAAAACACTGAAAGATGAACCAAAAATGAGTATTACACCAGTTAATAATACCTCCAATTACTAAGATGGTATGTATAACATGTAGTATGTCTGTGTATGTAGTATCTGTACTGTAAGAATTACAGTGTAATCAATGCATATAGTGGAAATAGCTATCTTGTAGCGATGTATTGTTGGGCAGTAGTAATGCTTGTAGTATTCTATGTGTGCACTGCTGTAGGTCACACGGCACACTCCACATACACCACAATGGATGATATGGGCTTGGGACCCACCAATCCACTTCCAGCTACTGTCAGTGTCAGGAGTGGTCCAACAAGTATGTGCTACAACAGGGGATAGTATATGTTGATATATTGTAATAGTCGATATATGTATGGGTGTACAAGTAAGATGAACATGTTAAAGGTGGACTTACCATGCACATATGGTGTGAATTGTGGGATATTGTGCCTATAACTGTGTAATGTACAGTATTCCAGGCAGATCTGTATTCTATTCTATATAGCAGTTATTTTATGTTATGCAAACAGTAGTTATGTCTATTGGCAATTACAATACTCAGTGACAGGATACATAGCATTAGCATTCATCTGACAGGTTAGCAGCATGATAGCAAAGATAATTGGAAGAGCCAGGTAACTATCCATGCACATAACACATGTAATATCCACCTCTCTACTATCATTTGCAAGCAATAACAGCTGTGCATGTGTACATGTTATGCAAATGTGTAGTGACCCTTCTTAAAGGGCTGGGCCAAATAACTATGTGCACACCTACATAGAGTGGATATTGAGAGTACAGACACACTGGTTGAACTACCAGGTTTGTGTAGCCCAACCTCTCATTGCCAACCTAACAGCCGCCTGCACATACTGTATGTAAGGTAGTGCACAGCACTGGTAATGAAACAGGTTGCATATCATCTTTAACTCCAGTGTAACATCTGCAGTAGGAGTGTAAGATGTAGGAGACAGCTGCCCATGTGTAATAGCCGCATCATAGGTGATAGCTCACACTATCTGATTATATCCTGATCATGTTGATAGTGGCCTCAGAGCCTATTGATACATGACTCTGTTTGGAGAGTGGGTGTCTGTGCCCAACAGAGATCATGGTCCTGGTGGATATGTGAGTATATACCCAGAGAAGGAAACAGACCTGTAGACACTTGCATCATCTGTAATCAACTAACAGGATGTGATGTGCTCCTCAGAGGAGGATTGCTGCTAAAGGTAGCTACAGTGTTTCTGTAATAGCCAGTGTTGTCACGTCCATAACACAAATATGTAAATGTGAGCATCACTTTCTAAAACATCTGACATGGTTTGCATAATTGAGCCATACCTCTGAACACGACTGGAAACATGCCCAACAGTACTCATTTGTGAATGCAAACTCTAGCATATGGTACACACCGACCTATACAAGGGCATACATACTGTCAGCTGCCTGTCTGCCATGATTAGCCACATACTCATACATTCAGACCACCTTTTGAACTATACACATGGCTCTGGCATATTTCATGTTGTTGTGCAGGACCTGTGATGCAGTAGCCTGGACTGCATGGAAACACATGTAGGAACTGTCAAGTCTTGTAGCCCATGCAGGTATGTCCCAAGGCCTGGGTAGCATTCTGCCACTGACCAGAATGCTACTGCAGTACAGGGACAAAAGGATTGTATTCCACAATTGTCTAGTGCAGTGGTGCATGTCACATGGTATCCAGTATCTGTCGTCCTGGGATAACATGGTTGACAGACCATGATGCTTTGCCAGACAGGGCCTGCACCTGCCACCCCTGGGAATCTGGATACTGCCTAGGGCTCATGCTTCCCCTATAGTGCCTTCATCATGCACGGTTCAAGTGAGGGTCCACTGCTGTTACAGGGACAGCCAAGCAATAAACTGCGGGTCTTGCTACACAATGATATATGTCAGAAACACTATATGGACACACATATGTCAATCCTTAACATGGAGAACATATCTGTGCAGTGGCTGAGGCATGTTTCAATGCTCCAGAGAGCACACCTGCATGACCATGTTATAACACAAACCTCACCTAATGCCCATTATCCTTTATTGGAGCACACGGGCCGCAGGTGTGTCCATATTCCTGAAGGATATGTACACCCCCATGCTAATTTCACTTGCATAACATCAGATGCATTATGCTGAGCAACTACCTTTGTGCCAAAGTGGAATTCAAAATGCACCTTGTGACAGATCACCCACCAGGCCGTGGACTTCCCAACTGTCATAATGTGCTGTAATGGGGAAGATTAGGTCTGGGACAGAACCATAATAATGGCTACTCTGAACTATTCCATTATGAACTAGGAAGATTCCTCATGTACCAACACCTGCGCTCAATGCATGTTAGATTCCATCGACCCCACTGACCTGGATCACAGTAGTCACACAAACAGGGCTAGCAGTATGCTATGCATAGATAGTCATCAATGCCAATGTTATGTTTCCTAAGAGCAGAGTGGTGAGTGCCATGGCACCCATGCAGATGGACAATACATGTGCAAATGCTGAATCCTGCACAAATGAACCTTAAGCAGTCACATATGTGCAGTGATTGTGCCATTGAAACAGAACCATGATTCAACCCAACACATACAAGTAGGCAAACTAGTGGTACCATGCTTTAAACTGTACCACAGAAGGTAGTAACTGTTGCAAGAGTGAACACACATGAGTGTAGGTGATCCCTGGTCAGCCTCAGTAAGATGCAGATACACCATATAAAACCACGCAAAACTACTGTGAAACTAATCAGCCACATATTATGAGGCTAAGCACAGAGTATTCTATAGCTGTGTCATTAATCGCAATGGCAACGACAAGACCTGCCGTGCTGTACAACACTATGGCATGGGAAATACTGCACCTACAGAAATAGCATCCGTTCATTCAGATAGGGTCTCGGAGAACCTAAACCCACTCCCACCTTCCCCCACCCCCAACAGGTACACTTAGTAATATATCCATGTACACTACAGGGACCCTGTACTAACGACTATGCAGGTACAAGCTGCACTCTCTAAAGCCATACATACAGCTTTCATGGGACCTGTCAGCATCCCAGGGTGTATCCTACACAAATGTAAGAACATTCAGCTATCCACATACACATCATGTTCAATCATAGCTCCATGTCAGGCTGTGTACACACCGAATGGTACTCAGCAACAGTTATCACACCCCACAAAGGGGGAGACACCATTGATAATGGGACATAGTGCACAACTACCCTGCTGAGTATTGTCTGTATGGTTATGAACCGTGGTCACCGTAATTGATGTACTTGGTACAGATGTAGATGACAGTAGGGTTGATTAACACTGCATGTCATGACCTTGCCAGGCGGTAGGACACTATCTTCCATACTGTGTTCCAGCTACACTCAGTAAACTAGGTGTATATTCATATGTCACAGGAGCGGTTGGCAACTGGACTGCTGGCAGAACCCGCACTACTGAAGGTATCTGACGAATACACGCACATCAAACCAGTGCCAGCCACAGTAATACAGGGGTCATTCCTGGTACTCCCACTCTTTGTTATCTATATCACATAGACTAACACAGAAGGCATCAGCCTATTGATGTTTGCAAATGACTATGAACTAGGAGCAAGAGTTGGCTCATGTGTTGCGTTCAACATACAGAAGGGCCTTAGTGTGTCAGATGTGTGGTGTGTGATGTATGGCCACAATCTGACAGCTAAGTATTGCATTGTCATCCACTATGTTACAAACCCTGTACCCATTAACTACCACCTAGGCAGCAGTCAACATAATGGCAACTGTGTGTATGGGATGCAGCTGGACAGTACTTCCCTTTGATAGTTATGTTACCACAAAAGATAGGTAGTCTTATGTGGCACCCCTAATCAAGACAGGGTGCCATCTAGGAATATAGAGATAACTGCTCAGCCATACTCAACACCCATGTCCATGTGACCCATAATAGATCACATATTTCCTTTATGGGTTATTGCCCATGTGTAGATGGCCTACACTGCCCTTCACAATCCCTAGCTGCACTATGTACCATTCAGCCTACCCTGAATAAAGCCATGTCCAACCCAGAGGTGTTGGACATGCTACACTTAACAAATCCTGATCCCAAATAAACACATACATCATGGACATCCACCTTTCTAGTACAAGGATCACAACATACCTGACAGATCCCTGTCCCATACACTTAAAATACTCTTGCCATACTATGCATCCCTGTCCAGCAAAGCTGCACATCGCCCCATTCTGTGACATGGTGCGATGACCGCATGCCAAATATATCAGTAACCATGTGTATCAGTTCTGTGGCACTGCTTGAACTGGCCACTGAAACTTACCTGTCTGTTGCCTACAGCTAGGTAACCTGTCTGACTAGGCTCATAAATGGCCCAGGGCATATAGCCTACTAGATCACTATGACCATACATGCTATAGTTGATAGCCAACCCTGCAAATACCAACAGGCTAGCTATTGTCCCATGTGTTGCACATGTGCAACACAGGCAATACATGGCAGGATTCTACACAGCTGTACAGTGCCATGTAGATGTATATGGCAAAACACATACATGCTTGCAAGTCTGCAGGGTCACAGGTCATGTCTCTAACAACTATATATGACTATATATGTGGCATATACACACCATTAAGGTTGATTGCATTAATGTGAACACATCCAGGCATGTGCTGATAGGTAAAGACACCACTAAAGGCAAACAGACATGCCCACGTCAAGACAACATCCACATGGTGTATGAGCAATGTCATCACATGACACACACATATATGGCGATAACATCACATCACCAGTAGGTGTCAAATGTGTGTGACCTACACATGTCAGTGGTGTTAGTGTTATGTAGATTTACAAAGACGTATTAGTAATCTTAATAAATGTGATACACATGTATGTTCAGCTATACTGCTGTACTTTTCTGTGAGTTACTGTGACCTGTCTCCATTGTTATGTCTTCCAGGTATGCCACATAGCAGACTGCTGCTGTACAGCTGCTTGGAGGATGAGGTCCTCATCCCATACCTTCTCGACAACTACACAACACTCTTCGGCCATGTGCCACAGGATGCACAGCAGCGGGATGCCCTGTGGGAGGAACTCTGCAGGAGGGTAAATGATGTTGGCTGTCACAATCGCACCTATCAGCAGGTGCGTCGACACTGCACTGACCTGATAAGATGGGCAAAACAGCATGCTAATGCAATCGTCAGGGAACAAGGTGTAACAGGTGGGGGGCCACTCACCCTGCCCCCACTCACATGTACCGAGGAGCTACTAGCCAACCTGGGGACACCTGCAGACCTCCATCCACAAACTTTGGCTGGTATTGTGGAGGTGGGTGTCTCTCAACCATCGAGCCTGGAGTTGCCTGGTAAGTCACTACTGCACATAAAACACAACTATATATCACATAGTTGCATGAGTTACTGTACAATATGTAATGCAGCATCATATGCAAGGCATGTATGCACACATGCCACATACTATAGTCTGCTACTCTATGTATGCACAGATGTGCATACTCCATAGTATAGTGCATTGTACTGGCTTATGTGCTAACATGGACATTGCACCCTGTAGCTATCACACAGGTGTAGATAATGATCTTACTGCTGTGACACTGCTGTTTAGGTACCTCTGGAATTTTGCAGTGACAGCAGCCTGTATCAGATGAGATTGTTATTATTTACCAGGCTTGATAATGCACGGAACATATTAATAGCATGCTATCTGCCATAACACACGTACACATAATGTATGGAGGTCCTGTTAATGGAAACTGGTCAGACCTGCAATGCATCACACTGTTCACCTATGTGAAACAATTGAAGACTATATGAAACACCTACACTGAACCTTCCAAACTGTCATTGCCAGATGTGTGGACAACAGTTAATACAATGGTGGAGGTGTGTTCCACTGTAGGGACAGGTACTACATATCAGCATTACACATGTTGGGAATACAAACAGTACTGTACAGAGAGCATATGTGTGCACACACACTAAATGTGTTGGAGCTGGAGTATGACCGGCCCACAGGATACACCCTTGTAGAGTATACCCTTGCTATGAATGTCACACAATGTCATGTGCTATCAGACATGTCCATGACATGTAGTGGGCTGACTGCAACACTGCTCAACTATCCTGCAAAACATGTCTCACATCCCATACATACCACCCTTTGTCTGCATAACCCTGTCCTCAGTGGGGCATATGACATCTATGGGTGTATGTCATATGGGATAACAGTGACATGTGAAATAAGATGGCCATCACAACCATTGGACTGAATATGTGTACACATGGTCATGGAGGATGACCAGAGACATGAGGCAACACACAGTAGAAGTGATATACATGTGTGTACACCCTGTTGTACATTGGCTCGACACAATACAACTATGACCTTTGTGTAATGGTGATATTGCAGATGTGAAACACTAAACATCATACAGGCCTGTACACAGCTTGAGTAGGCATAACATATAACTGCCACATAACATGTCTGGAACATCTGGAGTGTGTCACGACATGGAAGCATTCATCTATACAGTATCCAAATATATACATGTGTTGCACAACATACACATACATCCACATCAAGCCACATATACAGTACACTCAACTTGCTGGTGTCAGACATCACTGTCATGCCTGCTCCTCATGTGTGTGAGGTACACAGATGGCATGTGGGACATAGAGTTCTTGTAAGTTAGCCATGTGTGGGCATAGTTGCCAAGTATCAGTAATATGATTGCAGATGTGCAGGGGTGTCAGCCGTATACCCTTCTCTGACCTGTGTCACACATTCCACATTAGGGTTTATTGTGTATACACCTTGGTGATGTGGGTCACATTCCACATTAGATATGTATTGTATGTGAACATAGTCATGGCTATGAACTGTGTCAGTAGCTCACACTGTATAGCAATTGTGAAGCCACATGATGCCCTGCAAAGGCTATGCACATCAGCTCAGTGTGCAGTATGTCCCTGCATATTTGTAGGGTGAACAGACAACATTGCATCAACTGAAGGCCCATGTTAGTATAAGATGTACCTGCATTGGGACACCATTACCATACTGTAGATTGGAAAGGACACTATTGTGTTACACATGTATGCATGTCATTCAACACGTCAGCAGAAGACATGTCATACTACATGTGATTGGCAAGGTATGCATGTCATTGCT